>NC_044310.1:108947933-109249791 GCF_007474595.2 Lynx canadensis
TTAAACCTAAAGCTCCTCCATGGATTGTAGCATCAAATGGTGATCTTTATCTAGTAGCCTTGATGTACTTGGCCAGTGCTAGATGGTGTCAGGCATGCAGCAGAAGACATTAATACTGCATAGTAATAAATAATAATAATGCACATTTTGAATTAGTTTCTTATTGGCCGGGCAGTGCACCACCACACCATGCAACAAGTATTATTTCAATATAATCTCCATACCATTCCCATTACATAGTCTATTATCAGAAATGCTGTCAACATCAGGGAAGAGAAGACATTAATACAGAGTGGCCTAGCAAATCCGAGATGTTTTCATCCTATTCCCAGGAAACCTGAAGATAGAGTATTGCTGGCCTTAGTTTCATGGGTCTGTGTGCTTCTTTTGGTATTTTCCATGTGCTTGTTACCCTATGGTCACACAGTGGTTTCTGTTGTTTCCTCAGGCATCACATCTGATTCATGACAGGAAGATTAACTGTTACCAGCTACATCTGTCTCTTTTATTGGACAAAGTAGAACCCTTTTCAGAAGACACCAGGAAACTCCTACTTCCATGTTGGCTAGGTTATAGCCAAAACTGTGTTATAGGGTTATCTCTTTTGGCAAGGAGGGTTGGCAACATATGAATTTTTTTCTCAGACGCTAGAGTACAGTGAGGTGGGTTGCAATAAGAAAGGACAGGAGTTTAGAATGTCCAGTTAGCTCACAGACATTATCTGCTACATGCAACTACTAAATTCATCTCCATTTCATAGATGAAAAAACCAAGGCAATTAAATGTGCTAAAACTGATAAAAAATGAGTTTAGTATTCATACTCAACTCTGTATAGTCTGCACTTATTATGACTATGGTATATTACTTCTTTAGTTACTGCATGTTAGTACTCATTTCTATTTCAAAAATAATAGAAATAGGTTAGAGCACTACCTTAGAGCATTCACCATCGATCATGGGGAAAAAACATAAATCTTGGGTTACTATCTGTTTTCTGAGAAGACAGATGTGAGTAATTGGGGTTAGGCTAATAAAGGAGAAGTCATCATGCTGTGAGGACAAAAAGGATGACTGACCATTATCAAACAGACACACCTCCTTTGACTACCATTATTTCACTTGAGATAAGAATGTCTAGTTAAGTTTCGTAAATCACCATTTTTATAGTTCAAAGCTTCCTGGCTTAGGATATTCATTTAATTTTGATGTTGCTTTCTAAACTCTGCTACAAATAAGACATAATTAGATTTCTTGGTGGAAGGTGTGGTGTAAATGTGAAGTTCGTGAAACATGGAAATCCAAATTACCCACTCTCTAATTTGGAGGTAAGAGCAACTCCCAGGATATAAGTAGAGACAATACAGACAAATTGAATCCTGCTGGGTGCTAGGTTGTACACTGTGGTGCACTGGAGTTGGCTAATGCTGACTCACCAGGGATGATTGCTAGCATTTCTTCCCAACTCTGGGTTCATTGGTGTCACACTGACAGCTTGAAATCATCTGTAGTGAAAGCACTGACATCACAGACTTTAGCAAACACTAAAAAAGCTCTTTTCTCTGAGAGCCTGTTGTTAAACATTTACAAGCACACCACTTCTTGAGCAGTCCATCTGATTAAAATCATGTCTTCAAACATGAAAAAAGGAAGATAATTTGAACAAAACAATATCACGCTGGTCTAGGATTTGAGGAACTCCTCATATGTGAACTCCTAACTGCTGAGGTCACCTCCCTACTATAACGTGCAAAACAATATCTTATCAGCATCCCAGGACTCTGGGGAATACTTTGTAGGCAACTGGCCTTGGTTCCTTTAATCAATTTCTTGCCATATATATCTATTACTGGTCTTGAGAAATCTAATGGCATGTGGTTCATATATATATATATATATATATATATATATATAGTTCTTTAATAGTTGGGGCAATTTTATATCATCAAGTTCTTGGAGGGAAAATTATGAACCCACATTGCCTTGTGTATTGGGGCTCAGTTCTCCCATTTATTATCCCTCTGATGCAATGACCTTTCACAGGTAATCAATACCTAAACTGATAAATGGGAAGTCTCCTTAAAAATCCATTGCTCGATTGCTGAGACTGGATGTTTTATTCATTGACAGGTGTGATTTATCATTCCATGGCAAGGAGGAGAACATTTGCTCCAGCTGTTCTCACCAACATTGCCTAGCAGTGGGGGCTTCAATCTGTTTCCAAGGAGCAGATCAAGCCTTCAGTTAGAGAGCTGCAGCTATATTTAGCATGTCAGGTCATTAGCTATCTGTAAACAATCCAGATGCATTATTCTTCCCATTGTTCATAATTAAACTCCTTATCATGGGAATTTTGCAGAGAATCTTTGATCTTGCTTTCAGATTCCAAAAACTATGAAATATTTCTGCTCGTGTGGAAACCCCTAGTAGGATTCAATCCAGCTTCCTAATGACAAAACTGTAGCTGCAGTTATTGAGAACTTACTATATGCTAGGCATCAAGTTAGGACTTCACATGCATTACATATATTTTTTTTTAATTTTCGGTAACTATAAACAGTTCTTTTCTTGTTAATGCCCTTTTGATTCTTTGTAAAGGTGTATGGTGACAAACGAAACCAGTAAAAGCTCAACTTGGGAAGAAGAACCACTAGGAGTGATGTGAAATAAGGCATTTATTACAGATGGGGACTTTATCTTATGCCATTGTGGAAGCTGTTTGGCAGCTTGTGTATGGCTATTTATCTCACATCTTATGTTGCACCTACAGCCAGCAGTAGGGAAGGAAAGATGGACATAAAGTTGGATAGCAAGGACAGACAGAAACCTGTGGGGATGAACTGGAACCCATGAGGATGGGTTCAACTTCAACTATGGAGAACAAAGAGCTGTTGCCCTTATTATGGAGCTATGTCTGAATCTGACCCAGGGGTCCAAGAAGCTTAATGGAGAGACTTGGTAGGAGCTGGCAGAGCTCCAGGCCCAGCTGTGGCCACAAGATTGGGAGCAGCTCAGCGATGAGATCTGGGGACTGGGGAGCTTGCTGCTATTAGTGGGCCAGCAGACCAGCAACAGCATATTTGAGCTGCAACACAGACTATGCCTTGGAAGTTTGCTTCTGGACTGGCTTTTACCTGCTGCTAGTTGTTTGTCTGTATGTTGATATTCTCACTCTTGTGATGACAGATAATGAGCCTCCCTATCTCCTGCTGCCCAGACCTTCCTGAGAGGCTCTTCCTTCATTGGTCCATAGAAGCCATCTAGCCTGCAGGCACAAGGGACTTCAGGAGTGCTGATCAAAGGGCATAGACTTTGGAGCCCAAACAGATTTGAATATCACTTAAAGTCCTTGTAATAATCTCAGGTGCTTGTTAAACTCTCTGAGCTCAGTTACTTCAAGTGAAAAATATACTGTATAACAGTACATTCTGGTTTGTGTGAGGATTTAATGAGAAAATATTTGCAAGGCAGTTTCTCTGTTACTTGAAGCACACTACATAATATCCATGAGCACATGTTGGCTCATTTCTCTTTCCCCAGTATCCAGCACTGGCCTTGAGTCCCTGTTCTGCCACCCCTAACCTTTTCTCACTGCCTGTGTTTGAAGGATTTCCCCTCTTACCAATGTCTGCTTGTTTTGGAGCACAGTCCTCCCTATGAACAGGTGAAACATGCATCCAGGTTGCTGGGACCCTTCTTGGGGGCTGCCTTCTTAGAATATTAAGTTCTTCCACTGCTCCCATCAGTGACACACCCTGCCCAGTAACCCCATAACACTGCCATAGACCCTCAATGCTATCCCTGCTTTGGTGTTACCATGGGTCTCTGCAGAGGGCCAGACACCCTTTTGGCACCTGTATCCAACTAAGTGCTGACCCTACCACAAACTCCACTCCAGGGTGAAGTCCTGTTTCAGGGTCTAGACCCTCTGAGTCCACTCTTAGCATTCATCAGTCAAAGCCTGTTTATTTCCTACATTTCTCAAAGATAATCAATTAATACTTAGGGATTTGCTGGTTATGAAATATTTTCTCCTATTTTATTTACTCATGGATTGTACAAAGTTCCAGAGAGTGAGTCCAAATTGGATATGGTTGTGCTTTCTCTTCCCCTTTCTCAGTTGTTGCTTCCTGAGTGCAGTCATTCCCATCCCAGTTAATTTTTCCATAGCATGATAACTGAGATCTCCTCAATCCTGGATCTTCTCAGCAACATGCACCCACCTCTCATGAGCAGGCAATGTGCTAAAAGTTAAATGAAAGGCTTTCCTGGAAGCCTCACCCCTTCTTAGTGGCTTTGTTTCCAGTAGATATGAAGAAAAGATACTCTTTGAGTATCATGGGATATCCCTTCCTAGATGTCTATTATTCCCCTTATCATCTTCAATGCTGTTAGGGAATAGGGGAAGCATTGGGAAGTTTGAAGCACTGGGATGTTGTTCCAATAAGATAATTCAGGTTTTATTGTCCCTTTTCCTGAAACCCCCAAGAGAAGTATGCTCAAGAGACAAAGACACAAAGGTAGCAGTGGTGGGCTAATCACAGTTTGGTTCCAAATACCCACAGTGAGCTCTCAGGTAGGGCTGGCTGGATCACATCACTTAGACTCTAATTGAGTTTATCCTCCTGCTGAAGTCTTACCTGTAGTGGATCCTAATCCAGAATAGATGTCAGTGTTGCAGGCAAGAGGAAGTGCACACGATTTCCAGTCTTGTTCCAATGGGGTGGGCATGGGGTGGGGAGAGAGAAGAAGAAGAAGAAGAAGAAGAAGAAGAAGAAGAAGAAGAAAGAGAAAGAGAAGAAGAAGAGGAGGAGGAGGAGGAAGGGTGGACAAGGGGGAGGAGGAATGGTGGAGAAGGGAAAAGAGGACTTGACCTCTTCATTCATTCTCTAAGTTCAAGAAAATGTTTCTTTAATAGTGTTTCCTTAAAAATGCGCCTGAGAGTAGAAAATTTGAGCATAACTGGTTGCCTACCAAAACGTGAAGCACAAAGGAAAAAACAAAGGCAGAAAAAAAGAGATCAACATGGAGAATAAGAGGAGAGAGAAGAAACAGAAAGATAAGGGAAAAAAGGACTAAGTGGTACAAGGGCAAGGGAAAGGAAGGGAGGAATGAGGGAGAGGAAAGGGGAAGAACTGCTACCAGAGCCTGGCCAGGCAGCTCGGTACTGGCAATGTGGGTGTATAGGAGGCATATGCCCTATAACTGGAGCTTACTTTCTAGTGGAAAGTAGTTATTGACATGAGCTGCTGACGTTTGTCATTTTCCTCCTTGGTCTACTGTTTATGTACATCTCTGTTAGCGGTCTTCTATTCTAGAACAGAGAGTATCTCTGTGATTCTATGTCCAGCAGAGTACCTGAAGAGAGAAGAGGTTCAGACAAGTAAAGGAAACAATAAATGCATTTTTCTCAGTATCTAAAGTGAAAGACTTACAACCACAGATCCATATTTTCTCTGCTAAAGACTGTTTGTTTTCTCTGGTTGGCATTAAACTATAGCATGTAAAGTTAGGTGCCAATGTCAATAAAAGGTCATTTCACCCTGTCAAGACCATATCCTTACTGACATTGGTGAGAGCAGCTGAGACCCACACCTGGAAAGCCACCTTCAAAAACTCCTTGTCCCATTTAGATTCTTTAGCCAATCCAGGTCAGATTAAAGCACCATCACACTCCTGGGACTGAGCTGGATTTTTCATGTTCAAAATGGAAAAAGAATTAATTGGTCTTAATGCAAACTTCTCCTTGTCTCCGGTGCATTATGGTAGGATTAGACTTCAGGCCTCTAAACTTTCCTTGCTCCCTAGTCCTTCACCTTTCATAACCTCAAGGCACTATGACTCCAACCTCCCTCCTTGTCTTACACCTTAGCATCTCTGAGTCATGTGTTTGCAAGGGCATTTGCAAGGTCTGCAGAGATTCCTTACACCTCTTGGTAACCATTCATTCCCAATCCAACTTACTGTGCATGATCCAAACTCATTTTCTGTTAATATCCTCACAATGACATTCCCTTCAAGGATCAACACAGAGTTGATTTAAAATGTGAATACTTACAATGTACAGAAGGTCAATAAATTGCAAAAATAAAAAGCCATTTCTTCTTTATTCTTGTGGGCAACCTTTTTAGGCCAATCACATCCTGCTGTCAATTTGTGTGAGTTTCTTCAGAGACAGTTGCCCTGGCCAATACAGCATGTATATGTGTCAGATGTGTGCATACTTACACACATCAACTTGTTTAACCCTCATAACAATCTTAGGAGGCATGTATCATTCACCCCTTTTAGAGTTGAAAAAAAAACCGAGACAAAGAGAAATCAAGCAGCTCAGAGCATCTAGCAAGTGACTGACAGAGCTGGCAAAAATCAAAGCTCTGGTCAGCTCCACAACCTGTGCTCTTGTGGGCTGTGCCCTCTGTCTCTTGTATTACTGGCTGGTGTCTTTTATACTTGCAGTCAGTGTGAGTCTGTACTCTTGTCTATAGAGCATCTGGAATGCCAATCTCTGGATGAGCATAGTGATGCTCTTACTTAAATTAATATTTTTATTCATATGGCATAGATTTGGAAAATAAATCTTTCAAAGTTTATTTATTTTGTGGCAGGATTCACACACAGAGAGTCGTGAGACTTTTCTCTCCAGGAAGCAACTTTATTCCTGCTGGCACCGCTCAGTTGGGTTCGTACCCAAAGAACTGAGCCCCGGACACCACACGACATAGCTTTTAATATATTTTTTACTTTTTTGTCTCCCTTATATGGTAGCACACAAACATTCAGTCCGATTAAGTGGTCTCATGTTACAAGGTTGTGAAGGATGTTGTCATGTAGCACATAACCAGGTTGCCTTGAGCTTGTTTGTTTTTTGTCTTTCATTAGGGAGGAGACCCTACCACAATATATTTTGAGAAATAGGGGGAGGGGCAGAGAGAAAGAGAGGGAGGGAGAGAGAATCCCAAGCAAGGTCTCTGCCTACAGTGTAAAGCCTGATGCAGGGCTTGACCCCAAGAACCATGAGATCATGACTCGAGCTGAAATCAAGAGTCAGACCCTTAATGGACTGAGCGACCCAGGAACCCCTGGAAAATAAAGCTTTCAAATAAAACCCTCAAAATGTCCTTTGGGCGATTTTCAGGTAAATTCTACATCTTATTCCTTAGTTTCAAATCCTAAAAATGTCTGTTAACATCGCCTTTTGTTACCCTACCAATTCTTTTTGTAACCACTCCCTTACTATAAAACTGCATCCAGATTTGAAGAAAATTGGAGTTAGCACTCACATTGAATGAAAAGGACACTCAGACCTGCAGTTTAAAGATAAAAGCATGATTCATAGATTCTTTAACATTCTCTTCAGCCTGCAGTGGTTACACACAGAATAAATAATTAGTGGAACGAAACCCATCCAGAGAATGTGGGTCATGTGGGAAAAGAAGTGTGTTATTGATGCAGTGGCTGTAAAATCACTAAGCTACAGTGGTTTCCTCTGTTATTTTCTCATTAATTGAGTAGTTCTAGTTTAATTAGTTCCTATTTTATACCCTTTCTGTGCACAAGATAAATTACTGCAGTCTTGAAAAGTGGAGAACCTAAGAGTGTATCGAGCGTAAAGAGAGAGCTGACAAAATACAGCCAGAGTGCGCCTGGTAGGCCATGGATAGTGGCAATCAGCTTCTTTTCATGAGAAGTCTGCCCCCCTTGACTTGGCATGTGCATTGCTTTCCAGGTTCCTGTTAGGGCTGTGCTGTACAGTCTGTGTGCAAATAATTTAAATAAATAAATAGCTATGAAGCCAAGTTTCTAACTAGAAGTTTGCTGTTGGACTTCATTGGGTACCTGCTGGCTACAAGTTAAGGTGTCACTACAGAACAACCCATCCAAACCCATAATATTTTGGCTAAAAGGTATTTTCAGTAAGAACACTAAAGCTAAACCAGTGTCCAGTTTGGAATGTTTGTCCAAATTCCCACAGGTGATATAGGTCTCTTGGTCTACTTGTCCTCTTATTCCTTCATTATGTGACCTTCACATGTCAGATAACCTTGCTGGCCTAGGCCTGTAGTATTGATGTGTGCAGTGAGCTCTGAGATCTGATTTTGGAGAATAGTCCAGAGACTACTTAGTGCCTTGTAAGAGTCAGTGCCTAGAGATAAGGCAAGCTTTCCTCAGGGGCCTTAGGTGGGCTCAGATCTCCCCAACTCCGTTCCACAAGCCTGATTACCTAAAACAGACCCAATAGAACCTGAGACACCTAGATAAAATTAGGCCCTTTTCCCACTAATTTCTAGCAATTGTTAACCATTGCTAACATATTTTTAGTATCAGATTATGTTAGAACAGATTTAAAACACTTTAAATGCACCCATGAAGGGAATCTGGATCAAGTTCCAGATCTTTGGGAGAGGTAGCTGTGGAAACCCTACTTTGCAGCATTCTGTTACCTTTGTTCCCTCTTGGGGGGTTCAATACTACTGCATATTTATAATTTCTCAGGTGTGGGCCACCTGTTCATTTACAATTCTGCCTGTTTTATCCTCATTTAAGAGCAAAGAGAAGAGTGAGAAAAGAGAAGTTTTGAGCATAAGCTTGGGAAAGCCTAGATCATGCAGTAGTGAGCAATAACCACCAGACCTCAGACTTGTACAACAGAAGTTAATGTTTCACACATGCAAAATCCATTCAGGAAAGGAGGTGGCTCTCCACCCAGAAGTGACACCTGTAATTAATGCTCACTGGCCAAAGTGAGCTCACTTTGGCTCACATGCTACTGGCCAAAATAGCCCCTGGCTCCCCCTCAGCAAACAAGGCTCAGGTATGAACAACACTGAACAAGTAGGCACACATATGCACACAAATAAACAAACAAACAAGCAAAACACAGCAAAAACTTGTCAATTTGAGGCTTTTCTCTTTTATATTAGACTTAATATCTTGGCAACGGTGTTAACACAGAGGTATTTTCTCTATGCCCCTTTGCCCATTGAATCATATGTTTCTTATATGCAATTTTTAATAGTTGTACAGCACTCAATTTCATAGCTGTACCAAAGTTAAATTTATCATTAATTATTCCGTGTAAAATTGTTTTTATTTTTTCCTCCTATTACTCTATGTATTTGATAAGAATCTTTCTTGATACATCTTTGTCCTGCTTATTCCTGAAAAAGTCAGGAATAGTTAATGAAGATTTCCAGGTGTCCCTTTTAGAACATTCTGCAGTCACCTCTGCCCTTTGTTGCCTCCATGGTACTTTATAACAATGTAAATTGTAGAAAATAGTTAATAATGAAAAAAACATTTTTTTTTCTGTAGAAATAAAAATGAATTTGTGGAATGCAACTGAGTATTGTTCTGTGGAAACTGACCAGTTTTACACCTCTTTGTAAATTAATTTAGGCTTTTTTGATGCCCTGCATATGTGTGTTCTCTGCAATCCTCTTTTAAACCAGTAATAACATCTTATTTATGCCTTCATTAATAATGGGATGAATAAAACCTTGTTATACATTCATTTTATATTCATAAGCAAGTTGTGATTTTATCTTTCTTAAAAAAAATCTTTTAATGTTCCCCTGTGGTAAATTTCTAGATGTAAAAATACTCAGCCAAATATTGTCTATATTTTTGCTATGATTTTTGATGTGTACTAATAAAGTTTTCTCCAGAAATATCTTATTAATTTATACTCTCCTCAACAGTGTATGAGATTACCTTTTTTTAAAAACACTGTTGACTTGGGTTTATTGTTATCTTCATTGTCATCCTCATTATAATGACCATAATCTTATGATACAAATATGGAAAAAAGGGAGTTTTATGGTTTTATATATATATATATATATATATTTAATTTTTTTAATGTTTATTAATTTTTGAGAGACAGAAAAAGCAGAGCATGAGTGGGGAGGGGCAGAGAGAGAAGGGGCCACAGAATATGAAGCAGGCTCCAGGCTGCGAGCCATCAGCACAGAGGCCGATGCGGGGCTTGAACCCATGGACCATGAGATCATGACCTGAGCTGAAGTCGGACGCTCAACCAACTGAGCCACCCAGGTGCCCCGAGTTTTATGGTTATATTAAGTTATATATTTTTGTTTCAGTAAAGTTGGATATATTTGGAAGACTTCTCCATTATCCCATCCTTCTGGTTTCTGTTAAAGATGACTTTTCTCTAAGTATGCTTGTTCTTACCTACCATTTATTGCTCTCATAGAAGTACAAGGAGTTAAATGTTTGGTAGGTGACAACTTTGGGCTCAAATTTCTCAGTTAGGTAGAGCTAGTGGAATAAAGACTTCTTTGTTTTCTGTTTTACCTTCTCCTCTTGGGCCAGTGCAAGACAATGACCTGAATAAATGTGATGCTTATGTGACCTCAGGTAAACCTTCCCTTGTTTTAGACTAGGCAGTGGGAGACAGCAAGCTCTTTCTAGCTCTCAGCCTGGTTGTGTCCTTCAACCTCACATAACACATAAACCTGCTGATTTTATTGTCTTTTGTCTCAAGTGATTCAGATGATCCTGATTTTTGTTTATTCATGTGTTAGTCATTTGCCTGTCTCCATGCATTACCTATCTATGCATATCCTTTGCCTGTTTTTTTTCTTGAGATGTATATATTTTTCTTTGTGATTTGCAAGAATTCAATATAATAATGATGATAATTCATGTCTATCATGTGTTTTGAATATCTTCCTACATTTGTGTGCTATGCACACAGACACACACACACACACACACACACACTCACATGTATATTTACTGTTTTCTTTTTCAGTGAAGTATAAGGTTGTGTTCATCCTAAACTACGAGTTGAAATGGGTTCTGTCAGAGATTGGGTTGGTCCCTGTTTGAATTTCTTAGGGAAGAGTGTCAAGTTATTTTAACATTAATTCCTCAGATAAAAGGCTCAGTACCCTGTGTGCATTAGCAAGATGTTGTAAGTTTTCATCACAGGAAAAAAAACTATGTGGATGTTAAGTAGACCGTGGTGATCATCATGTGGTAGATACAAATATCGAAGTAGAATGTTATACAACTGAAGTTAACATAACGTTATATGTCCATTATATATTAATTTAAAACAAAAGATGTTACAGCTGAGAGCTTTTGGTTCTTGAGAAATAGCCATTGAGAGCCCTCTACCGGGCACTCCTTTCCTTTGCTTACAGGGCCCTCAGGGCAGGCAGTAATCTAGTGGGGAGCATTCTTGTTCTGGGATCCCCTGTGGCTTTGACTTCTGGAGCACAAGGTTTCTGCACTGAAAGTGGTAAGGGTCACTGACTCACTACTGGATTATCCTTAGCTCCAGACCTGTTATGCTAGGCACTAGTGGACATTATTGGAATTGTTCAGGATTTCCCCCCATTTAGATTCATAATGATTTACTCATGTTGCACTTTATTAACTGGCCAACACTCCCTTGGTGAGTGCTGTCCCATTCTAGAGTTCTGAAAGAGTTGGTCTGTTCCTCAACTCTTACTCTCCCTATCTGCTGGGAAACTGGTCCTGTCGATTCCACCCCTAATGAGCTTTGGTATACATCTTTTGTCTTTAATTGGTAATGAATCTTCATCGTCTGTTGGCTAGATGGTACCTATTCTGTTCATGTTCTTTCCAGTCTATCCTCTTTAAATCTTTTTTAAACTGAAATATAATAACATACAATGTTCTATTAGTTTCAAGTGTACAATATAGTGGTTTGATAATTCTATACATAATTGAGTGCTTATAAGTGTACTCTTTTTTTTTAAGTTTATTTACTTGGGGCGTCTGGGTGGTGGGTTAAATGACAGACTTCAGCTCAGATCATGATCTCACAGTTTGTGGGTTTGAGCCCTGCGTCAGGCTCTGTGCTGACACCTCAGAGCCTGGAGCCTGCTTCAGATTCTGTGTCTCCCTCTCTCTGCCCTTCACCTGCTCACACTATGTCTCTTTCTCTCAAAATAAATAAACATTAAAAAAATAAAGTTTATTTATTTATTTTGAAAGAAAGCAAGAGCACATGCATGAGAGCAAGCAGAGAGAGGGGCAGAGAGAGAGGGGGAGAGAGAATCTCAAGCAGGTTCCTCACAGTGGAGCTGTGCTAGGACCTATGTAGGGCTCAATCTCAAGAAACATAAGATCATGACCTGCACCAAAATCAAGAGTCAGACACTTACCAACTGAACCACCGAGGCACCCCAGGACAAAATACTCTTAATCCCCTTCACCTATTTCATTCACCCCTCTACCCACCTCGCCTCTGGCAGGCCCCAGTTTATTCTCTGTATTTAAGAGTCTGGATTTTTGTTTATCTTTTGTTTGCTTGTTCGTTTTATTTCTTAAATTTCACATATGAGTTTCTTAAAACTCACATATGAGTGAAATCATATGGTATTTGTATTTCTCCATCTGACTTATTTCACTTGACATATATTTTACTTTAATTTTGTTTAAATCCAAGTTAACATATAGTGTAATAATGGTTTCATGTGTATTAGTGATTCATCACTTACATATAACACCCAGTGCTCATCCCAACAAATGCCCTCCTTAATGCCCATCACCCATTTAGCCCATCCCTTGACCCAACACCCCTCCAGCAACCCTCAGTTCTCTGTATTTAAGAGTCTCTTTGCAAATCTGATCTTGTCTTTCAACTTCTCAAAATTCTTTAGGGAAACCACATAGCGGGTTTTTTTTTTTTTTTGACAGAAAGAAATAGAGAAAGAGAGAGAGAGCACACAAGTAGGCAAGAGGGAGCAGAGGGAGAGAAAGAGAGAATCTTAAGCAGACTCCACACTCAGCACAGAACCCAAGGCAGGACTCAGTTCCATGACCCTAGGATCATGACCCAAGCCAAAATCGAGTCTGATGCTCAACTAAGCCACTAGGCACTACAAGAAACCCATAGCCTTTAAACTCCTTTCCAAACTCCTTAAAGCAGCTCACTAGTCCATCACATCCCTCTCATGACCCCATCTCACTTCCCCCTACTCCCCATCTCGCCCTTTAGACCTGTGCATGCAGGGTGAATTGCAGTTGTGAAAACACCTAGAATGTCTCTACACAAACTTTCTCTACTTTCTACAGAGCTCCTTATCCATTCTTTGCCTCACCTTTCAAAATCCAGCTCACATACCAACCGTTTCCCAAGACTTAATGTGGCCCCACACTAAAGCAGGTGTTCCACCTCTGTGATCTTTTTTGTGAATCACTGTTATAGATTTATCAACCTATATTTTAATTAATATTTCGATGCCCTGTTTATTCAGTCAACTGAAGGAGATACCTTGAAGGCAGGGCTGTGGTATGCAGTTGTGTGTCTCCCAGGACCAGGCATAAAGCTTGCCATATGGTGGCAGTTCAATAAATGGCTATAGAGTGAAAGACTCTGGCATACCTTCCATGAAAGAAAATGAGATTTTTGAGCATTGACAGCCTTCTTCGTGTGTGTGTGTGTGTGTGTGTGTGTGTGAATTGTTTATAGGTAAGTACCTATGTATAACTAATATTCTTCTAAACTTTCATTTTATTTTTTAAACTGTCTAAATTATTATGAGATGCTTGTTTAGAAGGCATCTCCAGTACAATGATTATGGAATGAGGAGAGAGAATACCATAAATCCTTGTGCCTAGGCAGGAAGAGGTTAGAGAAATATCCTCCAAGAGTCGCTGGGCCTACTGCTGATGCTGGGAAAGTGGGACGGGTTGGGCTCTTCATGTAAATCTTTTATCAACAATGTGAATTGTTCCATTCCTTGCCTCAGTTTTAGGTCTGTCTTCAGAACTAGGAAAGTTCCTGCAATGAAGGAGTTGGACAAACTTGATCTAGTCTGAGATTTCCTGTGGTCTGTCCTAGACTAAGGTGTGGCAAGGACAGGTGACAAGACAGCAATGTTCCACTTAGTAGAGGGGTGAGAATAATTAATGAATTGTCATCCTTTCCTGCCAGAAGTCTCCTTCACAGAGGAACTAGGCTTATTAAGCAGAAGCAGCCACAGCTCTGGTCATTGTGTCTGTGTCTGTGTATCAAGCTCTCTGGCATCACCTCACTGGGTAACAACAGTAGCAGTGAAGATTGCTTTGCAACCATCTAACTGGCCACATCATAGCCTTTGTTCCAGACCACAGCAGAGATCACACTTGCACAGACCACAGAAGCCACATGCTCAAGTTCTGCCTTGGAGCAGGGAGCTGAGACTCTCTCTTCTGGTGTGTGAGATCTCCAGGAGTCATTTGACTTCCAGAATGACAGTATAGTCTTCTGCAAAATTAGAAAAACCCATAAACCCTTCTACTGCCCCATTCTCCCACCAAACTTGGAGATTTCTAAAGTTGGTCTATTGGAAGCGTATCAGAGACTGCATTCTAGACCTTTAATTTTGTAGATAATGAAATGGAGGCCCTGATAAAGGTCATCAAACCTGCAATGGGTTATTCCTACTTAGAAGGCACTGATTATCCACTGCTGCCTCCACGTGGAGTCCTAGCTCTTTCTCCTGATTCCAGACATCTGAGGCAGGCCCAACCTGCTCTGGCCAGTCTCTTCAGACCATTTTTCACCTCCCATCCCTCTGCAACTCATTTAAAATATGGCATTTTCTAGGTAAGGTGCACTCCCTTTGCCTCCATCTGTGGTCTCAGGCCTTTATTAGCTTTGGTGTCCCTCACTGGGCACTGAGCTCTCACTTTAGGCTCCCTTCCTGCCTTCCCTCTGCTCCTGCCTTGCCCTACTTGCCTATGTCCCTGCACATGCTGTGCTGTTGCCACCTGCCCTGCCTGCCTCTCACCTGCAGGAAGCACCTCTCGGTGGGCCACCAAATCTGATTCATCTCTACCTTTCCCAAAGTCCTTGGCGAGCATATTTTCCCAAGAGGACCAAGGGTTATTGTCAGCTCAGTAGTGATGGAGTAAGTGAGTGCATACATGGGTGGTTGGGATGGAGGGGGAGGAGCGACAGCCAGAGCTAAGGTGTATGTGGGGAGGTGCAAATGCATAGGTGAGTGTGAGAGAGTGGGTGGTGAAAGGATGAGTGAGCTGGGGTGGTTGGTAAGTGCATGAGCAAGGTGATGGAGGCCTGGATGCATTACATAGCAGCTAAGTGAGTGGGCTGGTGGACAGTGGGTTGTTTATGGAGGGTGAGGAGACAGTGAAATGGGGGAAAGAGCAATGTGATAGGTTCCAGGCCAGCACCAGAGCCTTCCACTCCCTGCCAGGTGTTCTTTCCAGCACCCCATGCTGCATCAGCCTTCCCTCTGAGTGCTGGTTTTTGTCAGTCTGCACCTCCTTGTCCCTCAGTTTACTCAAAACTGTGCCTCAGGGTCATGTGGAGGTAGAAAATCCCAACATACAAACCTAATAGATCTCCTTCATCCTTGTACAGAACAAAGGCTGGTGAGCAGGTAGCTTCTGCTAGATCGTAGCACACAGCCTGGGCAGGGGAGAGGGGCTGGGGCTAAGGGCAGGCATCCCATGTCTGTCAGATGCCCTTCACACTCAGTTGTGGCACCAAAGCAGAGCCACAGATGGCAGGGGTACACACATACCTCTTTCTCTCTCTCTCCCCTCTCCCTCTCTCTTGCTCTCTCCCCCCCCCCCATAAACTCATAGGCTCAAACTCCTAAAGTGTAAAATCATAACCACGCCCCCCCACTCAGAGAGAGAGAGAGAGAGAGAGAGAGGGAGAGAGAGATACATAGGTCCAATGATGACAGTAGACATGAGTTTTCTGAGACCAGAGGTGGCATCTAAGCCACCTGTGAGTCTGTGGACACAGCTCAGAACTGGCAAAGGAAGGAATTAGAGACTGTGAAATGGAGGTTAAAGAAAGCAGCTTGCCAAAGTCTGAAAATCCACTGGAGAAAGTAACCACCTCTCCTGATGTAATGTTCTCACCCACATGCTGAAAACCCCGCAGGGACCTAGCACTGTAATTACCTTCAGTTTTAGAAAATAAATTGTAACTGAAAAACTGAGGGCATTAAAAAGAATTATAACAAGTTGGGTGGTGTTTGGAATCTCAGCTCATAATAACACTGAATTCACAAGCAGCATCAGTGGGCGAGAATGGCTATTTCCCCAAAGGTGAAGCCTTAAGAAAACACATTTTGAAAGTTAATGAGTGGGAGAAGAGGCAAAAAGAAACACAATTAAAAAAAAAACATATGGAGGAAAGAATTCTCAACAGATTCCCATGCAGCATTAGTAAAGCTGATTGCCTGATACTTGTGTGACAAGGACAGACCACTGACTGCTTAGGCTTGTCCCAAATTTATGAAATCATATTTATGGTCAGCTACAAATTTCATTGCTTTTATTAACTGCTTGAAATGTTATTTACTTGATTGAATTACAGTCCTGGCCATTAACACTTTGGAATAACTGCCCAGTTAATTAACATGGAATTATAGTGACAATGCCATGCTTATCCTTAGGAGGGCCATGCCAGCATGGATGAGTTCATGGTGATGGATGCACTCACAGTAAATGAGAACAAGCAGTGTCAGAGCATCAATTAAATGGTTTACACACTTTTTTTGTGGACTTCTCACCAATCCCTCTTCTATGTAAAGGAAGACGCAACGTCGTTGAGGACTTCCCAACACCCCTTCAGTGGACTCCAGATCTAAAGGGGGAGGGACTCAATGTTTCCTAGATGGCAACAGGTGGGTTAGGTAAGATATCTCATTTAACCTGGTTACTGGAAGATGAAAGTTTCTAGTCTATATGTGCCACTTAGAAAACAGAAGAATAATTGGAGCTAGCTCAAATCTTATAGCCTGTAGTGGCAGAGTGCAGTTGGACTCATATCACTCTAGTCAATCAACCACCATGTCCATCATTAGCTACCCTTTCCAGAGCTTTCTGAAGCATCAAAATGAGAAGCTAAGGAATATGATATAGGGTGATGTGTTTTTAATTTCCACAATGTGGCGGTGTCTCTTTCCATCCCTATGGCCTCTACCCTCAGCCAAATTGCCATAGGGACCTGTGAGCATGTTTTGGACCACATATCAAACTATAAAACTCCTCACAAGGAAACTGCCCTCTGGTGCAGAGCCAAGCCATGGGTTGCCTTCATGAGCTCTGCTTCTCTTCCAATGAACAACTTCTGTTACAGTTACCTCTAGATTTTTTTTCTTTTTATAAGAAACACACACAGTATAATAACCATCTGGCCCCTTTATTTCTCAGTGGTGCTGTGTGTGTTCAGCACTGACCTCACTGGCCTTGCTTTTGGCTGGAAGCAATCCTCTTATTAAATCAGAAACCAAAGAGGACCCCTGCCCCTTACCCCTGACCCCAAGACAAGCCTGAGGCTGACCTCATCCTGACATCACCAGGCTGTCTGGCATTTAAATGCCAACATCTCTACAGAGAGCTGTGATGAAGGCAGTAGGCTGTGCACAACTTTTTATACTTCATTTCCCATTTACAGAAAGAAAAGAAATGGGAAAACGTCAAAGAAAATGCAGTTCTGACACACAGGGCAGAATCTGTGCAGAGAGGGCAACTGTCAATGGGATGGGACTTCAAAAGTCTCTGAAGAGGATGGAATGACTCCCAAGTCACTTCCATGTCCTCAGACTGCTGCCTGCAATCTCCTCATCAGAGTGGCTGGCCTTTGCAGAGTATCTGCTATGTGCCAAGGACTGTGCTTGACCTTCTGCATGCCTTATCTCAATTACTCAACTCTCATACCTATCCTGAGAACCAGCTGGTGTATCAAACAAAGAAAGGCAGGCTTGGCCAAGTGGAGAGAAGGCCAGATGACTACCAGACCTGTGGTCTTGGCTTGGTGGATTCCCTACTGCACAGAGCCTGGTGAGCAGCCTGCAGCTTCAGGACTTGAGTCTAGTGAGTGGAACATTCATTCATTCAACAAATATTTGTTGAATATTTCTATGGCAAGTTACTAAGTTCTGAGGATTCACTGGTGAATATTGGAGTGTTGTCTTCATTGTGGGGTTTCAGCAGTAAGTACAGAGACAAATATAAAAACATCATTTCAGACAACATTTGCCATGAAGACAATAGTATAGATGAGAAAGAGTGGGTGGGATGAGGAGGGCACACTTCATCAATCAGCTCATAAAGTGACATCTAGAATGTCAGTTGATAAATCCACCATAAGAACCAAGTGTAAATGGGCTTGGGACCTTGCCCTGTAACCAGTGCTTTTTCGGTCTTAGACCATGGAATGCAGAACAGTGATGAGAAAGTGCTTGGCCAGCTGGAATTCATACCAGAAAGTTCAAGACAGGAATACTATATCCACAGTGGCCTGAGCTGGGCCAGCCTAGAGTCTATGGTACCAACTTTGAAATATTTAGATTTCCATAGTACCACACTGGCATGTGGACTCCCTGCATTGGTCTCCACTACTTTGGTTTTGTGGTTCCTTGACAGTCATGTCTCCTGATGGCTAACCCAGCCTTTCTATAAGTACAGCAGACATTTTAACAACACAAGTTTAAACAGCACTAGTCTATTTCTATGTGGGTGTTTTTCAATAATTACAGTACAGCATTATAAATGTATTTTCCTTCTCATTTTCTTAATAATAATTTCTTCTCTCTAGCTTACTTTATTGTAATAATACATACGGTATGTGATACATAAAACATACAAATTATGTGTTGGTGATCCATTTATGTTATCAGTAAGGCTTCTGGTCAACTATCAGCTATTAGTAGTTAAGTTTGGGGGAATCAAAAGTTATAGGGGGTTTTCAACTGTGTAGACATCAGCACTCTTGGTCCTCACTTTGTTCAAGTGTCAGCTTACTTTTTCCTTCCATTTCCCTGGCTTCTTTCCTCAACAAGTCAAGGGCTATAAACACAGACTTGCATGCATACAGGTTATTTAGAACATGATCCTGAGGTCAGGAATGTGAAAAGAGGAGGGAGGGGAATGTCTCAGAGAAAAAAAGAAAGGCAAGACAAAGATGGATGTGGGATTGATGATCACTAGTGCAGGATCCCAGTAAATATTTCTTTTCAAGCTCTTGACCTCTCTTGGTGAAATGTGGCCCAACATGTTAACTCTGTGGTATTTTTGGTTTGTGCAAGCATTTGAGGCTGAGATGCATAGATACTTTCAGCTGTGAAGTTGTGACAACAGAAAATCCCAAGGCAAGGATAGACAGGTCTAAAACAGAGGTTAGAGTAAGGTGCTGTCAAGTAGCATCTATGTGAAACTACCCCAAGCAGCACAGTCCTAGTCACTGCAGTAGTGGCTGGAGTGGGATAGGGCTAAGGTGACCTGGGTGGTGCACAAGGAGTTCTACACATGTCATTAAATCCTTCATTTTTAAATCAAGGTGTTAACTTGGGATTTGGCCAATACACTACTCTAAGCAGTTAACTCGAGTTTATTTGCCTGGTGGTTGTTCCATATTTTGAGGCTGATTTGTCCTATTTCTACTCTTATGCATACAGACCTAGAAGTTTATTCCTACTAGGGAAACCAGAGTCCCTGGTTTAGATATGCCGCATTGCAACAGATAAATACAATGAAGTTAAGAAACATTAAGGAGTTGGCCTCAACTCACTGAACCCATAGGTGCTGAGCTCACATCCAGACTTATTTTTTTCTATTCACTCTGCTTCTTGGCCTGTTAAACCCACAAATTTCAAGTTTCTAATTCAGATTGCCTCAAAAATTTTTCTGTTTTCTTTTTTCTTGATCTATTCAAAATTGTCTTCTTATTAGTGTTAGTAAGGCTTCTGATGCCTCCTCATTGCCTGTAGAAGAGGCTAACAGCACCTTACCATGGCTTTCATGCTTCTCCAAGATCTTCCTGCCCAACCATTTGCTTTTTAGTAAACACTCCATGGAGTGTCATGAAGCAGTGGGTTGCCCTTGGAAACTTTTAAGACCTTCATAGTCCCCTGCCTTTGCCATTCTGGTACTTGACATTCCTGCTACTTCTATATCTCTCAAAACAGTGGAAGTGGTTTTGGAATCAGGCAGTGGGTGGAGGCTGGATGAATTTTGAAAAGCATGATAGAAAAATCCTAGGTTATTTTTAATAGAGCATTTAAATATGGACACTGCTGAAGTAAATGAGAATTTTTTTAAAGTCCTGTAGATCCTAAATTGTGGTAAAAATACTGTTAGTAGAAATCTGTACTTGGAAGATACAAGATGAGGGTCCAGAAGAAGGCAAGGGATATGTTATTGGAAACTGGAGTAAGGGGAATCCTTGTTATGTGATGTTAGAAATCTTAGCAACACTGTACCTTGCAAAATCTAAGATTCATAGAGTGAGGAGGACAAGCTGAGTTGTGGCTTATTTGAAGATGGAAGGAATGATATGATGTGGAATGCAGTTGGTCTTAAAGAGTTGAAAGACAATGCCAGCTGATAGCCACAGGAACTGGGTACCTCAGCTCTACACCTGCAAGGGACTGAATTCTGCCAGCAGATTAATGAACTTAGATAAGAGCTTAAACTGGCCAATACCTTGATTTTAGCTTTTTGAGTCTAAGCGGAGGAATTAGGTGAACCCACCTAGACTTCCAGCCTATGGAAGTATAGACGATAAATGTGAGTTGCATTAAGCCACTAGTTTTGTGGTAACTTGTTACAGCAGCTATAGAAAAATATTACAATGAAATTTATAACACTTCTTAAATCTGTTGTACTTTACATCTGTTTTGGAAAATTCTCATCCATTTCCTCATCCATTTCTTCTGATCCATTCTTTCTTTAAGATTTTTTTTAAATTTATTTTGAGAGGGGAGGGGCAGAGAGAAAGAGGGAGAAAGAGAATCCCAAGTAGGCTCCATGCTATCAGTGCAGAGCCTGATGTGGAGCTTGATCTTATGACCCTGGAATCATGACCTGAGCCAAATCAAGAGTAGAACTCTTAACTGACTGAGCCAGCCAGATACCCCACTGAGTCATTATTTCTGTCCTCTCTGTCTAGCCCTCTAATTAAAGGATATTGGATATTTTCATTGTGATCCTTAGGTTTCTTATGTTTTCCTTTTAAGTGTGTATTTATCATTTTTTCCTTAATAACAGTCAGACATCTAGGTGGTAGAACTTATTCTACTTGCTTGTCTTCTAGTTCATCAATCCTACCTTCAGCTTTGCTCAACTTACTGAGTTTTTTAATTTCATTTTTTTATCCTTCAGTTTTAGAAAATCCATTTGATTCTTTTTGATATATTTCAGTTCTCTACTTAATTTCCTATCTTATCATCTATTTTCTTGGCTATATTATTAGGGTTATGGCTAAGGTTATATTATAATTTTTGTATATTTTCCATTACTATGCTTCCATTGTCAGCTTTTTATCTTCATCTGTTTATTTGTTCATTTGTTTGTTTGTTTGGTTGCTTGCTTGGTTGATTGTTTGGTTTTGATCTCACAGTATAAAAGTAAAATCCAGTAATTATGCATACAAAATCAAAAAGACTGTAGATGATGTCATCTTTCCTCAGGCTTAGTTCAGTCTATCCTCTGACAAGTAGAGTAGAGGCAGACTATTTCAACCCAGCAGGTGCCTGAGCACTCACGAGCCTAGCTTTCAATCTGTGTAAGGCCTGGTCTATTTGCAGTTTACTCTCATTGATAGAGTAAATTCCACCAAGGGTCCCAACTGAGATTCTTCAATTTTTGACTCTTCTGCTTTTCACTATTTTCTGCTAACCTTCTTAGGTTCTTAAAGAATCAGCAAATTCCTTAAGTGCAGGCTCTGCACTTCCCTGCTTTCTGAGGTCTTGGTTTCTTTGTCAAATTTTGGCTCTAATTTTTTCTGCCATTTTCAAAAGTCTCCAAAGGATCTTCTGAGTTGCTGCTCTTTGCTTGACTTTGTCCTCGGCTGTTCCTCCTTTCACCCAGTGACATGTAAAGAACACAATCTCTAGGCTGTTAGACTTACCTTAAAGAGCTTGCCTTCTCTTCAGGACGTTGGACCCTAAAGTCCAGCCTCTTCTTACTCTATTGCCATGTTAGTTCTGTATCCTTGGGAACATTTAATAGGCCAAACCTGGAAGTACCCCATATCACATTTGTTCATAAGGTTTGTTCATTGGCTACACTTCAGTCAAACGATCTCCTCAATCACAGGGAAGGTGTGCAATGTCATGGTCTAAATATAATAAGCATTGGTGACTTTAATAACAATGGAAATGTGGAAGATGAACCAAATGACCCCTAAAGGTACTTTCAGGCCTAGTGATCTCTGTTCAATTCCTGAATGTGTGTGTGTGTGTGTGTTTAAGAATTTCCTATTGTATGCTGACACACAGAAAACATAAGAAGACAAAGGCATTCTTTTCATTCTTTTAGGAATTAAATGCTGCATTCACAATATCATTGAATTTGCTTGTCTGAAGTGTGAAGATAATCCTTATGACTTAGAATTTACAATGGGCTCTCTTAAAAATATCATACCTGCACAAATTAATTCAGTGAGTCCTCTATTCAGATTCAATGAGCTGGAATAAATGTTCACTGGATATTGGATAACTCAAAAGTTTCATCTAGCATGAGGCTAAAATGCCTTTGTATCCAAGGAGAATATGAGCTTATTTGAAATTTTCATTATTGTTAAATTATAGCTTAAGTCTTAACTCCATGTACTCAGCACCTCAGGACTTTTAATAGGTACTGGGGCGTGGTGTAAGAAAAACAAAATCAACATATCTTTCCTTAAAAGTAACTTACTCTAGCTAATGAAACTTGGGCAAAGGAAATAATGATAGAATAATATGGTCAGAAAACATCAATATTTGAATCTGAATAAAAGAATCATGAAATGAGGACTATTATTAATTTTAAAAAAAGCAATTATAGACTTTATTTTTAAGAACAATTTAAGGTTTACAGCAAGAACTGAGCAGAAGTGGAGAGAGCTCTCGTGTATCCAACTTCCTCACTTCTAGCATTATTAACACCTTGCATTAGTAGCATACATTTGTTACATTTGATGAACATTAATATATATTATTAACTAAAGTCTATATTTTACATCAGTCTTCACTCTTTGGTTTTACTTTTTTGTTAAGTTTTTATTTACATTCCAGTTAGTTAACATACAGTGTTATATTAGTTTCAGGTGTACAATGTATTTATTCAATACTTCCTTACAATACCTGGTGCTCATCATACCAAGTGCACTCCTTAATCCCTATCATATATTTATGTTTTATAGTTACACAGTTACAGGTTTTCGACAAATGTACAGTGTCATGCATCCACCATTTACAATAATCAAAACTCCTGAAAACCCTACTCCCTAATCCATAAAATGCCCTAAACATCCTCTGTGTTCCACCTATTTATCTTTCCCTCCCTCTTTCTTAAACCCTGGTGATCACTATTTATTTTTATTCTTCTACTTTTGCCTTTTCATTAATGTCATATAGCTGAAATCATACAGTGTTTAGGCTTTTCAGACTTTCTTTTTTCACTTACCAATAAGTATTTAAGTTTCCTTCATGTCTTTTCATGGCTACTTCATTTATTTCTACTGTTGAATAATCTGTTGTCCAGATGCACCATGATTTGTTTACTCATGTATGTATTGAAGGATATTTTGGCCATTACCAAGTTTTGGCATTTATGAAAAAAGCTGCATAAAAGTTTGTTTGCAGGTTTTTGTGTGGACACAAATTTTCAACTCTTTGGGTAAATAACAAGGAGTACAACTACTGGATGGCATGATAAACTATGTTTAGTTTCACAACAAACTTTCAAACTATCTTCCAAACTGCTGTATCATTTTGCATCACCACTTATGTAGAACAAGAGTTCTTGTTCCACATTTTCCCCAGCATTTGGTATTTTCAGTGTTTTGGATTTTGGCCACTCTAATAGGTGGATGGTAGAATTGCATTGTTTTCATTTTTATTTTCCTAATAATTTCAAATGCTAGTTCCCATCCATTTAGCTTCTTTGGTGAGGCATCTATTAAGGTATTTGGCTCACTTTTTAATTATGTTCTTTGTTTTCTTATTGAGTTTTAAGACTTCTTTGTATATTTTGAATAATAGTCCTTTACCAGATAGGTGTTTTGCAAGTGTTTTTTTCCCCAGTTTCTGGTTTGTCTTTGCACTCCATTAACCATGTCTTTTGCAGATATGAAGTTTTTATTTTACTGAAACTTAGATTATTACTTTTTTATTTCATGAATTGTGCTTTTGGTGTTGTATCTAAAAAGTCATCACCAGGGGCGCCTGGGTGGCTCAGTCGGTTGAGCGACCGACTTCAGCTCAGGTCACGATCTCACGGTCCATGAGTTTAAGCCCCGCCATCAGCCCAGAGCCTGGAGCCTGGTTCCGATTCTGTGTCTCCCTCTCTCTATGCTCCTCCCCCGTTCATGCTCTGTCTCTTTCTGTCTCAAAAATAAATAAACGTTAAAAAAAAAAAAGTCATCACCAAACCTAAGGTCACCTAGATTTTCTTCTCCATTATAGTTAGGAGTTTTATAACTGCACAATTTACATTTAGGTCTATGATCCATGTGGAGTTAATTTTGTGAAAAGTGAAAAGTCTTTGTCTAGTTTTAATTTTTTATTTATTTATTTTTGCCTGTGGATGTCCAGTTGTTCCATCACCATTTGTTGAAAAGACTACTTTGTCTCCATTGAATTGCTCCTGCTCCTTTGTCAAAGATCAGTTGACTGTATTCATGTGGGTCTATTTCTGGGCCCTTTATTCTGTTCCATTGTCCTGTCTACTCTTTCACTAAGCAATTGAAATGAGCCACACTGTCTTGAATACTGTATCTGTATAGTAAGTTTTGAAATCAGCCAACAGTTCTGCAGATTTTGTTCTTTGACTACTGATTTTCTTTTTTTTTTCTTTCTTTCCTTTTTTTCCCAGAGAGTTTGGTGATTAGAGGTTAATTTTCACTTTAATTTTCAGAGCACAAGTAAAATACTTTAGTAATATTCCATACATATAGTATGAAGGTCCAGATGCCTAACTGGATACTCAAAGCCATCTATAGTCTAGCTCCAGCTTATTGTTCTTCTAAAATTATCTGTCACTCCATCCATACCCACTCACTCCCTGTTTCTCAAATTCTCACAGCTCTCCTCCTTGTGCACATTGTTCTGTCTTATAAGAATGTCCTTCTGTTTGTGCCCACCTGGATAAATTGTGTGGTTCTATTGAATTTATCTGGGCCATCCCTTGTGAAGTGTTTTTTGACCCTTCCCAGTCTGTCTCAGTACTTTCATTTATTTTTTAATTCAGAGAAACTCTGTTCTGGATACTGTAGCTGGCCTTGGTATACAATAACCTAGTCCTCCTGTACTTTATATACTTTTATTTAGTTAGTTATTTTTATTTTTTGAGACAGAGAGTAAAAGCAGGGTAGGAACAGAGGGAGAGAGGGGGAGAGAATCCTAAGCAGGTGCCACACTCAGCTTAGAACCCCATGTGGAGCTCCATCTCATGGCTGTGAGATATGACCTGAGTGGAGATCAAGAGTCAGAGGCTTAACCAATGGAGCCACCCAAATGCCCCTGGATTTTATATCTTGATGAAAGAGCAACTAAAGAAAATTAAATAACACAAACACAGATGATGATAAGCACTCTAGAGACATATATAAATGGCTGATATAAAGAACAAAAGGTGAATGGAATCTTATTTTAACAAAGAAGGTCAAGAAAGACTTCTATGAGAAGGTGGCATTTGTACTGAGACCTGAAGGGTGAAAAACCAGCCATGTTAGAAAGGCAACCTGCCAAAGGGCCTATACAAAGGGCCCGAAGCGAGAAAACAGCTCAGTGATTGCAGGAACTGAGGACAAGGGTGACTGATGGCAGTGAGCAAAGAAGGCATGAGATGAGATTGGATATGTAGTCAGGACTCAAATCAGGAAGTACTTTAGACTCCCCAAGATAAAGAATCAATTTTATTGCAGGCACTATAGACTCACTGAAGGGTTTAATGTAGGGTAGTGAAATGATCTGATTTACACTTAAAGAAGCTCTCATTGTCTGCTATAAAAATGATTATAGGGAAACAGCTATCAGGGTGACATTATTTACTACCCACTGAGACACTTTTCAGTGTGAAAGTGGAATTATTAATTATTCTGGGTCATTAGGCATATACCAGGACATATGTTGACCTAAGAAATAGTAAACACATAACAATGCCAGTAGTACATGTCTCTGAGATATTTGGTGGCAAGATAGGAATGGGGAAGGATTTGGGTATGTCTACTCAGGAGCTTAGAGATGAAGACTGGGTGACAGATATATCTCTGGGCATCAAAAAGAACATGGATTTGAAGTTGTATTAGTGGCAGTGATCACATAGAGTGTGAAGAAAATAATACAAAAGAGCATGATATTAGGCCCAAAGCACTAGAAGTTTAGAGGATAGATAGAAAAGCTCTCAGCGAGTCTGAGAAAGAGAAGCCTTTGCAATGGACTGTGGAAACATGGTCTCCAAGAGAAAAGGATGTTTCCTGAAAGATTTCATTGGTACATACTCCTGAGTAAAGAGCGGGACTATGCAGTCAGGTCATCTGTAGCCTGAGAACAGCAGCTCTTTTTAGGTGTAGGCAGAATGAAGCTGTTTGGAAGAGAATAAAGAGTGAATTGAAGACTCGGAGGTAAAGACGGTTTGTTTAAATATATATACATAAGAAATCTGCCATAAAGAGAAAATAAAGAAGAGAGAAACAGTAGCTAGATGAGGATGTGAGGCTTAGGAGATTTTTGTTTTTTTAAAGAGGAAAGTTAAAAGAATGTTAGTTTTCTGATAGGTACTTTCCTTTCAAACACCCATGGAAATTGATTTATTTAGCTGTCTTCCCCACTTTCATTTGAAGGTGATTTATCGCTGGGCACCTGACTGGCTCAGTCAGTTAAGCATCTGACTTCAGCTCAGGTCATGACCTCATGGTTCGTGGGTTTGAGCCCCACGTTGGGCTCTGTGCTGACAGCTCAGAGCCTGGAGCCTGCTTCGGATTCTGTGTCTCCCTCTCTCTTTCAACAATAAACAAACAAAAAAAAATTAAAGGTGATTTATCACAAAGTTTCAAAAGTCTACCAGAGCATCTAGTACAAAACAGACTGTGAATGCCATTGGATGAGGAAGAGCACCCGAGGGTCAGACCTCAGTGACTGAAGTTGGAAGACAACCAACTGGTGCCAGGGGACCATTTTCAGGGAAAGGGGTGCAGGGTCCCATGATCATGCAGAGAAGTCAGGACCCCGAGTTGCTATTGGGTGGACTCAGCATATGCCCAGGATGTGGCTCTGAGAAGTGACTCAGAATGGTAAATTTTCCGAGGAAACTTCGTGGCTGTAGCACATCTTTCGGTTTCTTTCTAAAGCCAACCCTTACTTTCTTGTTTATAGAACTCCAGGTTTTTTAAAGCACCATTATGTCTGGACTCAGGAATTTTGGTAGATATGTTCACTTCTACCTCTTGCAGCTAGGGCTGGGCCATGTGACTGAGCTCTACTCTGGCCAGTGGTGTATAAAAGGAAATCTACCCTGAAGCTTTGAGAATGACTTATTTTCTGAAAAAAGAAGAGGCTTGTCTTTATTTACATCCTTGGTGCCTAAGATTCTGGTATGAAAATGTAATTCCTGGGTCTTGAGATTCTGAAGTGACAAAAACATGAGGACAAAAAGCCAACATACCTGAAGGAAATTGAGTACTTGATGAAATCATTGAATAAACCCTGAAATTGCCCATCAGATAACTTACTATTAAGCAAACGGTGCTCATCACGACAAATGCCCTCCTTAATACACATCACCCATCTAGCCCATCTCCCACCCACTGGATGTTGTATGTAAGTGATGAATCACTGAATTCTACTCCTGAAACCAATATTGTACTGTATGTTAACTAAAATTTAAATTAAAAAAGAAAGAAAAAATATAATGTGTTGACATTTATAAGGATCAATGTATTATTTTTAAGAGAGTTTTTTTTAAACAAAAAAGGAAATTTAATTTTATCACATGATTTTCAACATTTTTTGAAATAATTAAATGATAAAAGAAGATGTGGTATATGTATACAATGAAATGCTACACAGCCATAAAAAAGAATGAAATCTTTCCATTTGCCATGACATGGATGAAGCTAGAGAGTATAATGCTAAGTGAAATGAATCAGTCAGAGAAAGACAGATACCATATAATTTCACTCATATGTGGAAATTAAGAAACAAAACAAGAAAAGTGGGAGAGAGAATGAGAAGAGAGAAGAGAGAAACCAAAAAACAGACCTTTAACTGTAGAGAACAAGCTGATGGTTACCAGAGGGTAATGGACAGGAGGATGGGTGAAATAGGTGATAGGGACTAAAGAATGTACTTGTGATGAGCACTGGGTGATGTATGGAAGGTTGGATCAGTATATTGTACAACTGAAACTAATATAACACTGTATGTTAACCTTACTGGAATTTTAAAAGAAGAGGAAGAAAGAAAGAAGAAAGAAAGAAAGAAAGAAAGAAAGAAAGAAAGAAAGAAAGAAAAGAAAAGAAAAGAAAAGGGGGGTGGGGAAGCAAATGGTTGATACTCCTAAAGCTCAAGATGCTTGGTTTTCTGTTTCTTTGCAGCTGAACACTTTATAATGGATATAATTAAATGTCTTACCCTTGGTTTTATCTCAGTATTTCCTGTTTTTGTTTTCTCAGAAGGTTTATTATTAACTAGAAGAGAGATATTGGAAGTGAGAGTAAAAACTGGGCTCAAACATTGCTAGCTGGGAAGCTTTGTCAATTTGATTAACTCCCTTAAAATTTTTATACAAAATATAAATGGAAAAAATAAAATTCAGATGACCTAGTAATTTGGGAAAGGATTTTTTACTAATAATTTCTAAAAATTAGATTTTTAGATTACTTTTGTGTGTGCCTATATATTTATTTGTATGTATGTATTTATTTGTATTTACTTATTTGTAAATATTTACATTTAAATAAGTATATACAAATAAATATAGAAATATTTGCTATCATTATTTACTGGAGCTGAGACATGCAGGCCGATAAGGTTAAGATTGTAAAATACACTCCATGTTTTTTTTGTTTTTTTTTTCCTGAACAGATAGTGCAGGTCAGTAAGGGAAATTGGGTACTTCAGATTAAGTACAACCTAAGAATCCAAACTGAGACAGGATCAGAAACAGGGGAAGTGCTGCCAGCCAGGGGCAGGGAGCACTTTTGCTCTGAAATAAGAAGAGTCACAGGTGTATCGTGGTCAAGCTTGATTATAAGTTTATGTCAACTTCTTTCAAGAAAGCAAGAATTCAATTAAGGCAGTCCCTGATTGAGCAGCATAGTTTCTCTCTTCAGCTCTTTCTGAACAAGTTACAGTGGAGTGTGTCCTAAGAGGTACTAATGAGCAGGTCTTAATTTTAGATCTTAGCACATCTCAGGCTGACCAAGCAGCCCACCACCAGCCCTTTCTCCCCAGACCCATAGATGGCACAGATCCAATCTCAGCTCTTAAATAGATTTGTGGGCTCTCCAAATAGCTCAGGTCAATTGCAGGTCACTTTCCTATTTGTGGATAAAAAGAAAATAATGACTGCAATCTTTATTTATTTAAATTCAAGGTAGTTCACATACACTGTAGTATTAGTTTTAGTAGACCCAGGGATTCATCACTTACATATAACACCCAGTGCTCATCCCAACAAGTGCCCTCCTGGAGAATGCTCATCACCCATCTAGCCCATCCCCCCATTTACCTTCCCTCTAGCAACCCACAGTTTGTTCTTTGTATTTAAGAATCTCTTATGGTTTTCCTCCCTCTCTTTTTTTATCTTATTTTTCCCTTCATTTCCCCTACGTTCATTTGTTTTGTTTCTTAAATTCTACACATGAGTGAAATCATATATTTGTTTCTTTGCCTTACTTATTTTGCTTGGCATAATTTAATCTTGATTTTAAGAAGAAAAGAGGTTGATGAAGTAGAACAGAAATAAATACAATGTAGTGAGTTCATGGGGTGTGAAGCAGAGGCCACGACCTGCTTTTCAATCACAGCAGCAGTTCACCCAGCAGTTCACTCCGAAATATGTCCTCTGTGGGAATTCCTCTGTGGGAATTACACGAGGTCCCAAGCAGGATAAGAGAGAAGAAACCCAGACCAAGAAATACTGTAATGAAGTCACAACACACAATGAGGGGAGAAAAAAGAATAGCTACAATGAAATAACAGCTTAACTAACAGAGACTTCCCTTTACAACATCAGGAACCATAACATAGTATCCACAAAGTGATCATGAGTAATTGAAGGCTACTAAAATAAAGACTTTTTTTTCTAAAACAAACAAACAAACAAAAAAAACCCAAACAGACAAAAAAAAAGTTAACCACCAATAGACCGAAAGAACTAACAAAATATATGAAAAAAAAAAAAACCCTAAATCTTGAAAAGAAAGGACAAAAATTAGGAAATAGAGAAAAAAAGGAAGTAATTCAGATAGGATATATCTAGTAAGATGAAACCATTGAAACATTAAGTAAGAAGAATATGCAAAATTGAAGAGATGAATCAGTTTGAAGCAGGGTTTGAAGTCTGTCCATTTTTTCTGATCAAAGGTAGAAACTATAGATCAACTTTACACATTTTCAAATGAAATATACGTTTTCAAAGGTTAAGTGTGGCCACCAAAAAACCAAAAATGAGATTTATAACTATAAAGTAACTATAGAACCTTCATTAATCTAGTAGGCTGAAAAAGAGGAAGGAGGAAAAATCACAAAAATTTCAGGGAAAATAGCTCAGAGAAAGAATAAGTTGCAAAGTCATAAGAATATTTACAAAATAAAGTGATTAAATGTTATAGTTAAAAACAATGTCTCAAATTATATATTAAAACAAAATCTAGGGTCCCCTAGGTGGCTTAGTCAGTTAAGTGTCCGATTCCTGATTTCAGCTCAGGTCATGATATCAAGGTCATGAGATCAGGCCCCACGTCATACTTCATGATGAGCATGGAGCCTGCTTAAGATTCTTTATCTCCCTCTATCTCCGCCCCTCCTCTGCTTGCCTGTGTGCTCTCTGTCTCTCTGTCTCTCTGTCTCTCTCTCTCAAAAATAAAAATGAAACAAATTTAAGAACAAAAAATCTAATTATGTGTCAGTTATAAGGGACACACTTAAAACATAAAAACAAAGAAAGTTTAGAAAAAAATATGCACAAAGATAGGGAAAATACCAACAAAAATTGCATAGTGATACTAATAAAAGCAACATATACTTTTTTTTTTTCATAAGACATTTTAAAGTATATTTTTTTTCTTTTTTTTTTTTTTATGAAATTTATTGACAAATTGGTTTCCATACAACACCCAGTGCTCATCCCAAAAGGTGCCCTCCTCAATACCCATCACCCATCCTCCCCTCCCTCCCACCCCCCATCAACCCTCAGTTTGTTCTCAGTTTTTAAGAGTCTCTTATGCTTTGGCTCTCTCCCACTCTAACCTCTTTTTTTTTTTCCCTTCCCCTCCCCCATGGGTTCCTGTTAAGTTTCTCAGGATCCACATAAGAGTGAAACCATATGGTATCTGTCTTTCTCTGTATGGCTTATTTCACTTAGCATTACACTCTCCAGTTCCATCCACGTTGCTACAAAGGGCCATATTTCATTTTTTCTCATTGCCACATAGTATTCCATTGTGTATATACTTTAAGGGAAAAACGCATTAAAGATAAAGAAGTTTGCTAGATGATAAAAGGAAAATATACTCAGGAAGACATAACAATTCTGAACTTGTATTCATTAATTTACATTACAAGTCCAAAAGCAGAGTGAGAAGTTCTAACATAAATCTCTCAGGAACTGACTTACCTCATGGAAAAAAAAATAAAGTAGTAAAATTATAGAATTTTTTAAAAATGCAATTTAAAAGCCTGATTTAAAGCCATTCCACCTCAATAATGTTAAAATGCAGCTTATTCTTTTAGCAAACTTTGATTGTATTAAACCATACACTCTATCACAAAAGCTCCACAAATGTAAAATAATTGGTTTTTAAACTATGTTATAGACCATTTCCACTGACCGATACAAAATTATGTAGTAAACCAATGGGAAAAAAAAAAAAAAAACTTTAAAAGATTCATGTGTTCAGACAAATAACAACACAATTTCTCAATAAATCATGGGTCAAAGATAGTAGAAATTAGAAAATATTAGAACAGAATTCTTTCAGAGCCACTTCCACACTGTTTAATCCAGTAGTCAATTCCCAAACCTCCTTTTACTTGCTTTTCATAGCATCTGATGGACCACTTATCTCAATGAAAAACTTTCTCTGCTTGTCCTTTAAACACTTTGTTCACTCTCACCAGCCTCTCCTTACATTCCTGTGCTTCTTCCTTTTTTCTCTCTAACCTCTTACCATGTGGAACCTCAGAAGTTGGCCATTGAACTCCTTCCATTTCCTGTCTCCACTTGATCATCTCATGCTTTGCATGTCTTTAAGTACCACCTCCAAGATGATTACTCCTACATTGTATCTCCAGTTGGACCAGTCCCCAGATCCCAGACACTTCTCTGTTTCATGTGGATGACTAGAAGCATCTCAAGGCCAACCCACCACAACCTAAGCCTCCTATATTTCCCCCACTCTGATCCACCTATAGACTTCCCATTTCAGTTCATGGCAACTAGGCTCTGAACCATTAATCTTTATGCATTATCTTTCTCACATATTCTACATCCAATCTTCAGAAAGTGTGTTAGCTACTCTTTCTTTTTTTCTTAATTTCTCTCCTTTTTAAAATATAATTTATTGTCAAATTGGCTTACATACAACACCCAGTGCTCATCCCAACAAGTGCCATCCTCAATGCCCATCACCCACTTTCCCTTATCCCCCATCCTCAGTGGGGGATACTCTAAGTTTGTTCTCTGTATTTAAGAGTCTCTTATGGATTGCCTCCCTCCCTCTCTATTTGTAACTTTTTCCCCCCTACTGTTCCCCAATGGGCTTCTGTTACATTTCTCAAAACCCACATAGGAGTGAAAACATGTGTTATGTGTCTTTCTCTGACTGACTTATTTCACTTAGCATAATATCCTCCAGCTCCATGCATGCTGCTGCAAATGGCATGATTTTATTCTTTCTCATTGCCAAGTAGTATTCCATTGTATATTTAAACCACACCTTCTTTATCCATTTCTCAGTTGATGGACATTTAGGCTCTTTCCATAATTTGGCTACTGTTCAAAGCATTGCTATAAACATTAGGGTATATGTGTCCCTATGCATCAACACTCCAGTATCCCTTGGGTAAATTGCTAACAGTGCTATTGCTGTGTCATAGGGTAGTTCTATTTTTAATTTTTTGAGGAAGCTCCACACTGTTTTTCTGAGTGGTTGCACCAGTTTGCATTCCCACCAACAGTGAAAGAGTGTTCCTATTTCTCCACATCCTTGCCAGCACCTGTAATTTCCTGATTTGTTCATTTTAGCCACTCTGGCCTGTGTGAGGTGGTATCTCAATGTGGCTTTGATTTGTATTTGCCTGATGATGAGTGACATGGAGCATCTTTTCATGTGTCTGTTGGCCATCTGGATGTCTTATTTAGAAAAGTGTCTATTCATGTCTTCTGCCCATTTCTTCATTGGATTTTTTGTTTCTCAGGTGTTGAGCTTGATAAGTTCTTTATAGATTTTGGATACTAGCCCTTTATCTGATATGTCATTTGCAAATCTTTTCCCATTCTGTCAGTTGCCTTTTAGTTTTGTTGATGGTTTCCTTTGCAGTACAAAAGGGTTTTATCTTGATGAGGTCCCAATAGTTCAATTTTGATTTTAATTCCTTTGCCTTTGGAGATGTGTCAAGTAAGAAATTGATGCAGGTGAGGTCAAAGAAGTTGCTGCCTGCTTTCTTCTCTAGGATTTTGATGGTTTCCTGTCTCACATTCAGGTCTTTCATCCATTTTGAGTTTATTTTTGTGTATAGTGTAAGAAAGTGGTCTAATTTAATTCTTCTACATGTTTCTGTCGAGTTCTCCCAGCACCATTTGCTAAAGAGACTGTCTTTTTTTCCATTGGATACTCTTGGCACAAAAGCAGATCCATAGACCAATGGAATAGAATAGAGAACAGAATTGGACCCACAAATATATGGCCAATTAATCTTGGAAAGATTAATATATTAATATATATTAATATATGGCCAATTAATCTTGGAAAGCAGGAAAGAATATCTGATGGAAAAAAAGATACTCTTTCAAAACATATCCAAAATTTTATCATCATGTTGACTGCTATTATCCTGGTCTAAGCCACCAGCCTATCTTTCTTGACTTAACCGTCTGTTCCTGTTGTTGCTACTTTTACTTTCCCACCTTTACAGTTTAGTTTTCATTGAAAATTGAATCTCATCACTCCTTTGCTCAAAATATCCAATGGTTCTTTATTTTGCTTAAAGTCAAACCTGGAAGCCTTACAATGGGCCACAAAACCCTGAAGATCTCCCTTTCCCCATTCTCTCTTTGGTCTCCCTGCAGGTCCTCAAATGCAGCAGATGCAGACCCATCTTTGCAGGCCTCAGCATCTGCTCTTCCCTCTGGTTGGAATGCTATTTCTATATATTTGTATCACCTTCATACTTCCTTCAAATCTGTCCCCAAATGTCACATTCTCATACACTGATCTTTTGAACCCAGAGCTCCCATTTCCTTTGTTTTGCTGCATTGTTTCTCCATGTTATTTGTCATCTAACGGGGGACATGGAGGTCCTTAGGTCAGTGTCTGCTTATCCCCCTAGAAACAGACTCTGGGGTGGCAGGAGTTTGGCTGTCTTTCCCTGATGAATCCTCAGCACCCAGAGCAAGACACCCATCTCATAGTAGGCACCTAATTACTATTTACTAAATGAGTAAAATAATGAATAATAATGAAGATGCTATATAAAAATGTGTGGAATACCACTGAATAGTACCTAGAAGGAAATTGTCTTAAATGCTATTTTAGCAATGAAGGATATTCATATCTAAACATCCAAACTCAGGAAGTGATAAAAATGACAGATTAAACTAACAGAAAAAGTGAAAGGAATAAATAAAAGTTAAAAGGTAAATGGATGAAATTAGGGCATTAAGAAAACAAAAAAGCTGGTTATTTGAAAAAGCTCTATCCAATAGTACCTTCTGTGATATGAAAATGGTCTGTGCTCTTATGATAGCCACTAGCCACAAGAGGATATAGGGCATTTTACACGTAGCTGTTAGTCTGACCAAGGATATGGATTTTTTTAAATTTTATTTTAATTAATTTAACTAGCCATATGCAGTTATGTGATGCTGCATTGGGCAGCACAGTTCTGGAATAATCTTGTATGATACCCTCCCGTTGACATACATAAAAGTTGTTATGAAATCAGAATGTGAGATAATTAGATATACCCTCAATGCATCATCATTAAAATGTATAAATGAGATATGATATACCAATATAATATAACATTATTCAAAATTAATTAACTAGAGCTATTAGTTTGAGCAATATGCAAATGCCAATATTCTGTTTTAAGGGTACAAAAACAGGAATTTCAAAGAATTCAACCTAATATATCTATGAATATATTTAAATTTATTATGTATTCAAAATATTTTAGTAACTGTAAAATGTAAATAAGAAAGTATCATACTATATATTTAAAAAATTTAAACTACAAATTAGTGCTTTATGTTTTCAGGAAAGTAATATATTCAGGAAAGTTGCTTTTGTTATTTGACACAAACATTACATTCACAGATGTTACTATACCTCAGGCAGGGGTACACATGGCCCTGAGATCATTTCTTAAAAATCCTGAAGATAATGGGAAACATAATGAAACTTGCCAAAGCTGGTGGTGAGTAAATGGTGTTCATTATATTATTCTCTACAATTTCTTGTGTGATTATAATGTTTTATAATAAAAAAAGAGAAAACAATGAAGAGAAAGAATATGAATACAAGTACTAAAGTGTCTAATGCTCTGTCTTCAAAACCTCTGACGTAAAATCTTCTGGAACACCTGACTCCAGGGTTGAAGCTCCTGGTGAGCATGTCAGTGATGACCATGTCTTGTAGTTGCATCAGATGCAGCAGGTTGGAGAGCATAGCTTAGTCTTTTATTGAGTGAAATCCTTTTGATGGTCTGGGGATGCTAGAGGAAGCAGCAGGGGAAGTATGGACAGGCTGGACACCTCTTGGTGTCTGCCCCTGGTGTTTGCTGGGAGACCACTATGAGAGTTTCACCTCATCTGTCTGAAATTCACATGGCAGTTAACAGCCTGGCCAAGCCTGCTGACAACATGGAGGAAATTGCCTCCATCATGATTGGCTTCAAATCATCAACTTATATAATATACTTACCATTCAGCAAAGCTCAACCCAATTCCTGTTTGTTTTATGAAATCGTTTTCTACCCCACAAGCCTCTCCCTTGTCCAATGTCTCCGAAGTGTCTGCTTCATTCACACTTGTCAAAAGCAACTTAGCTGTCCACCCTCTCCTGTAGGGACCATGGCAAAGTCATCTCAATGCTACACTTTTGCTATGACAGAGCTCACATCACCATTCTGCATGCCCCTTTGGTAGAGAGTTCCTCAGTCTTGTGTTCTCTTGCTAAGGGGGATGACTCAGATAAGTAAGGGAAGCCATGCACAGGGATAAAGCTGCTGGTGAGGATGATCCTCCCACCGCACCCTGGCTGTACCTACCCATTCAGTAGCAGGCAAGGAGGACTTCCTTCTTGCCCCAGAACCTGTGCCTGGGAGCCCATAACATGAAGGGACAGAGCCAAATGAGGACTCTTATGGGTAGGCAGATACCAGGAAATAAGGAAACAGTAACTGAGCCACATGCACCCAGTTCTTGCTCCCAAGCCTAATCACTTCTTTCCTTGTAGAGCAAAGGTGTGGGGGTAGAGAGGAGCTAACCTGTAACTCAGTGCAGGCTGTTCTGCAAGGCAGCCACAGTGGAAACTTGCCACAACAAAGGAATGATAATTGGCACCAAGTAAGGATTCAATAGCGACAGGACTTGTTTTTATTATTGTTATCTTCTATGTCCAGGAAATGTGCTAGGAACCTTGCTTTCATTCCTTCTTTGACCCCTTCAACAGCATGAGGTAGGGTTTTCTTCCCCCAGTAGAGATGACAGTAACAGTGTATCACAGAGCTGTGACTGGAATCCAATCCAACTCAGAGCCAGAGCTCCTGCCAGTGAGCAGGCTGCCCCTGGGACTGCAGGTGTGTCGTGTAAGTGATTGGGGTGGTCCACTCCCAACAGGGGTGATGCAGCTGTGAGTTGGCCTGCAATGGGGCCCTGGATGCAGCAGTGGGGAGAGGGAAAGGGGAAGGGAGTCATACTGGCCAGCAGAACCCAGTGTGGGACCTTTGCCTCCGCTCCTGTCTCTGGAGACAGGTCAACATTGGGCAGGATTCAGGACTGAACTAATGCGTTCCTGTTTCCATAGTCAATGACACCAAGGGTCAGTTGTTCTGGTGGAGTGACTGGGTGCCCAGAGCCGAAGATAAATTATCACACAACAAGTCTGTTTAATGAGCACAGCCATTTGGTTTAGAGCATAATGAAAATAAATCTCTGCAAAGCATTTTCAGTTGATTTCCCCATTTAGGTTCTGTCATATTAGTATGGCTTACTGGTTTACAAAATAAGCCTACACAAAGGCACAATTAGAACCTCCTGTAAAATCTTTTCTTCTTCCCTTGTTGATTGCAAAATATGGCTTTTCCTTATTCTTATCAGCACCCTGGCATAGAATGGACATGTGTTCTATGGATTTCAGTATCTTTTACCCAAGCATCAAGGATGCTTGGAAATGAGAGTCTGGGCTCTGCCATCTCCTGAGCAGGGTGCAGGACATGGCACTGGTGTCATTCTGAGTGTGCATCTGCCACCTTTGAACATCTGTGTGTGGTTAAAGATACCACTTGTCTAATTATGAAGCTAGATACACAAAGAGAAAACACACATCCCATCCCATAGTTTAACACATACTTACAACTTACAAGGGACTCAGAATTCTGACAGTTATGCACAAAGTGCCTTCCCTTTTTAGAAATGTTTTTTAAAGTGTTTATTTCCACAAATTATGCCAGAGATGGGGGAAATAGAAACATGCCAGGGAGGCCTGGCTGGCTCAGTTGGTAGAGCATGCAATTCTTGATGTCAGGGTTGTAAGTCTGAGCCCCATGTTGAGGGTAGAGATTATTTAAAAAAATGTTGATGGGTGCCTGGGTGGCTTAGTTAGTTAAGCATCCAACTTTGGCTCAGGTCATGATCTTGCAGTTCATGAGTTTGAACCCCACATTGGGCTGTCAGCACAGACCCTGCTTTGGATACTCTGTTCCCCTTCTCTCTATGCTCCTCCTCTGCTTGTGCATGCTCTCTCTCTCTCTCTCTAAAATAAATAAATAAATAAATAAATAAACAAAATAGTAAAAAGAAAGAAACATGCCAAGCCTGTTTTCCAGCATTACAAAAATTTTCATATGGAAAAGTTGAAAGAACTTTATAGTGAACATCTGTGTAACCATCACCTAAATTCCACAATTAACATTTTGTTTTATTGATTTTAACCAATTTATTTCCATCTATCCATTTATTAAACCGTCTTTTTTTTTTATTCTTTTCAAAGTTCAGATATCTTGATAGGTCATCCCAAATGGTTCAGTGTGTTTATCACTCACAAGGGCTCTATATTTGTTTGTGGCTCTTTTTTCATAGCTAAAATTTACATAGAGTGGAATTCAGGGACTTTAAGGATACTGTTCCATGAGTCTTTGCAAATGCATACAGCCCTGTAATGCAAGTCTTCATTAAGATATAGAACATTACCCCACCCTTGTGCCCTTCACAGCCCCTCTCCACCCCAGTCACACAGAGGCAAACACTGTTCTGATTTTTGTCAGAAAAAAATATTTTTACTGTTCTAGAGTATTTCCATAAAAGGATTACACTGTATGTAGCATTCTATATAAGGCTTCTTTTATTCAGCACCCTGTTTTTGAGAATACTTCATATTGTTGCATCTTTCAGTTTGTTCCTTTTTATTTCTGAGTATTATTTCACTATATGAATATACCAGTTTGTTTATCCACATGTACGTTCATAGATATCTATACTATTTCCATTTTTGTGCTATTTTGAATAAAGCTAACATGAAAGTTTTTGTATGAGGCCTTTTGTGGGAGGGGGGCATGTTTTTATTTTCTCTGGATAAAATTAGGGTTTCCAGATATAGGAAATAAAAATACAAAACTGGTATATTTGAATTTCAGATAAACAATAATACATTTTAATATAAGAATACCCCCATGCAACATTTTACCAGGATATACTTATACTTATACTTTTTCCCCCTGAAATTCAAAATTAACTCAGCATTCTGTACTGTAGCTGGCAACCCTACCAGGAACAGATCTGCTGTGTTGAGTAGGTAATATTTAACTCTGTCAGAAATTACAGTATCTTCTTCTTTAAAAAAAAATACAAGGTGGCTATTCCATTTTACACTTCCACTGAAAATATAGGAGTGATGTGGTTTCCCCACAACCTTACCATCTTATTTTTTTCCGTCTGTGGGGGTGTGCTAGTAGTATGCCATCATATTCTCAGGGTGCCCCCATTCTAGTGAAGGGAATGGTGCATATAAGAGAGTCCTGAGGCATTCTGGAAGTTAGCAATATAATTGAAAAATCTGTTGTCATTACTCCATCAAAGGTATAAATGGAAAAACGAGACACTGAAAAGTCATAAGGGTAACAAGGAATTGAGGATGTCACTCACTGCAGGCAAGAACTGAGTGAAGATAAAATAAAATAAAACCTGTGGTCTTCCATGAGGCAGCAGAGGGAGAAAGAAGAATGAAGAGGGAGAATGAAGCAAAGCATGTGGTGTGGGGGAGGCAGAGGGACTCCATCTCAAGCACAACACTGGGGTAAGAGGCTTGAGGTTGATGTGGTGCAGATGCCAGAAAGCAGAGGTGCTTTAAGCCAGTGGTTCTGAATGTGGTTCCCAGATCATCATGGGCAGACGCACTTTGGAATGTTAGAAATGCGCATTCTCAGACCCCTCCCTAGACCCAGAGGAAGGGTAGGGTGCGGTGTTTGTTTCCACATGGCCTCTAGGTGACTCTGATGCAGACTCAAAGTTTAGATCTCCTGCTTCAAGCCTAAACCTTTCCCATCTTAGTTAATTTGATCCTTTGTTAGCCTATGCCACCAAATCTAAGATGTTATTAATTATAAAATCATTTTGTGTATCACTCTGAAAGAAAAGGTGATTTGAGAAAGTGTTAATTGCAAAGTCCTCTCTATTTCAGAGACGTTAAATGTGGGGGAAATGTGCATATTAGAATCAATGAAATATGGCATTCCTGATTTACTAGGACAGAAGTGTCAGGATCAAAGGGAGAAGAGGAAAGTTGTCCAATAAGATGCAGGTAAGGGTTAACCTTAAAGAAGTGGACCCTTACTCACATGGCAAGTTCACATCCTGTAGCAAGGTTTTGACCATGAGGTCATGAGCTCAGTATTATTGGGAAACATGGAGTGGAGGTAGGAGAGCCCACCTGGTCTAGAACACTGAAGCATAAAAGTCTAGCATGAGACCAAAGGTCAAGTTCAAGTAGTAGGGCATTTTGGCACATAAACCACCTACTGACACAGCCGTTCTAGACTTACACCTGAGTCAGAGGGAAAGGAAGTTGGCAGCAAAACTCATTCTCAGACTGACATCTCCAAAAGGCACAGAGTGCGGAAAACAGCATATTTCTGTGGCCTCTCTGAAGATCCCACAACTGAATGTGAAACGTGATGTTATTTTCTGATCCTAGGCCTATGGGGAGCTAGACTCCCCTCCACTCTGATCTGTGAAGACCTGACAGAGCACATGTCATTCTGGCACTCTGGGCATCAGGAAGTACATCCACCAGATGTCTAGGGGTGAGAGGATAGTGAAGAAAAACATGACAGGCACCACCACAAAGTAATCAGATGGGAGATTCCTTCTCTGACCACTACCTGAGAACATTCAGACCTTGCTGGAAAGAATTAGAAGCAGCTGGCATGAGAATTATGTGCTTTCAGACTGAAGAAAACTCAGTGGCAGTGTGCCATTCTAGATACACAGCCAACATCAGGCTCTGGGGCCTCACCCACACCACCTAGTGTGACCTGGAAGAGATTTCTTACCCTAAGGAAATAATGCCACCATAAGTCAGTCCAGAGGGTAAGGTGTTAAGTCCCAGGCAAGATTTATGATCCATTCTCCCCCAATTGACCATGTGGGTTCAAACAATCTTAATCAACTGCATTTGATCATAGCTAAATTATTTCATTTATTCAAAGAATATTCTTGTAGCACAAGTAGTTCATACATTATGCACCTTCAGCCACCTGAACCCCAAACATTTCATTCTCTAATATGGTACTCCAAACTTAGTGGCTTGGAAAGCTAAGTATCTGGGAATTGGATAGGCACAGTGGGTGATTCTCAGGGTCCCATAAGCAGATGAAGTAAGAGGGTTTCCAGGCTGGAGTTGTCTTAAAGGTTTCCTCACTCACTCACTTACATGTATGGAGATGATTCTGGGATTTAGGGGCATGTTGTTGCCTATAAACATCTTCATGTGACCTCTCTGTGTGGCAAGGGCTTTCTCACAGCTTGGCAACTGGATTCCATGAGAAGTTTTGAAAAAGATAGAGCCAAATTATACTTCCTCTTGTGACCCCAGCATCATCAAATTCTGTTCAAAGTGGATCATTGAAGCAGTTCACATTCAAAGAGAGGGAATTTAACTTTTTTATGTTTATTTATTTATTTTAATAGAGAGAGAGAGAGCACAAGCTGGGGAGGGGCAGAGAGAAGGAGAGACAGAATCCAAAGCAGGCTCTGCACCATCAGCACAGAGCCCCCCAGCTGGGCTCAAACTCATGAATGGCGAGATCATGGCCTGAGCTGAGATCAAGAGTCCTAGGCTTAAAGCATAAGAGACTCTTAAAAAATGAGAACAAACTGAGGGCTGATGGGGGTGGGAGGGAGGGGAGGGTGGGTGATGGGTATTGAAGAAAACATCTTTTGGGATGAGCACTAGGTGTTGTATGGAAACCAATTTGACAATAAATTTCATAAAAAAAAAAAGATTCCTAGGCTTAACTGCACCAACCAGGCAGCCCTCAAGGAGAGGGAATTTAGATTCCATCTCATGTAGGGAGATGTGTTAAATGATTGTAGGACATGGTTTAAAGTCACCACAGGTTTTTTAAAAATATTTTTAAAAAAATTTTAATGTTTATTTTTAAGAGAGAAAGAGAGAGACAGTGGGAGCAGGGGAAAGATAGAGAGACAGGGAGACACAGAATCTGATGCAGGCTCCAGGCTTTGAGCTGTCAGCACAGAGTCCGACAAGGTGCTCGAATGTGGGGCTTAAGCCCATGAACCATAAGATCATGACCTGAGCTGAAGTCCGGCACTTTAACCCACTGACCCACCCAAGCACCTCAGTCACCACAGGTTTTAAAAAACCTTGTGCATCATATCTCCATAAGGATAACAAAACGGGGTCATGGGCTAAGGCTGTGCTGCCCAGAATGTACATATTTAGAGAATCTGACTTGCAGATATCATCAGATCTGTGTTTTCTGCAAGATCCTACAGAATACAAAGGCTGCCATTAAACATGACAGGGGTCATGACAGTAGTCCCTCACTCTGGTCTGTTTGGGCACATGTTGTGGTCACTTTCCCAATCATTAATAAGGCAAAAGAAATGTGTGTCATCCACTATTTGCCATATTTTGCACAGCAGCAGGAAGTGGGCAAAGGGCTCCTGTCCTTGGTAAGGTTTATAGTGGGGCTGAAAATGTTCTAAGTGGCTAAATGGGCTTCTGTATAACCCCTATAGAACCGAAGGTCATCACAGGAGGCATCTGTGTGCAGGACAGGTATTAAATCTAAAGAGACATATCCTTACTTGTTGCCACTTTTGACATTTCCTAACTCTCTGACCCTAAATTTGACTCATGAGGCAGGCCTTTCCCTGGCAAGAGGGGCCACTCTCTAGGACAGTGAGAGTAAATGCCTGTGGCCTGTGTTGTCACCCCCTCCCTCTGAATTCTTGGCAAACAGTACTTAGCGGGTAATTTTTTTTTCTTTTTGTGTGCCCCAAGGTGTGTGTGTGTGTGTGTGTGTGTGTGTGTGTCTGCGTGTGTTTGTGTATGTGTGTGACAGAGAAAGAAAGAGTGAGAGAAGGAGGAAGAGTAAGAGGAGAAGGGGGGGTTGGAGGATGGAGAGGGGATTGGGAAAGAAGAGGGGAAAGGGGAGAACTCAAGGAAAAAGAAGAGGAGCAGGCCATGGACAGAAAATTCATTGGGAAAAGAATGAACATGCTTTGAGCAGGTAACTTAACTTTTTGGAATCTAAATTTACTTAGTTGTTAAAAAAAAAAAAAAAAAAGATCTGAGCCTACCTGTGGATTTCCTGTGTGAATTGAGTGGCTAAGGGATTTGTTTTGGAAGTAGAAGCTATTGATGTCATTTGCAACCAGCACCACCCCTGAGAGGGGGCAGTAGAAGCCCCAAAATGCACAGCCTTTCCATGAAGGAAGCTTCTGGCTAAGGGATCCCAGTGTAGAAATAGCTGGCATTTCCCATCCTCTGGGGGGATTCAGATCCAGTGAAAACATCCAAGGCTGAGCTGCCAGCCCCTCTGTCTATCTCTCAACTGAATAAGTGTCTTTCTTTCCTTAATTACCTCCCTGGGGGCTGAGCATGCTAGTTCTCAAGCAAAAAGGCCTGAGAACTGAAAAATGGGAATTTTAATGAAAAAGCAACCCAGTCTTCAAGTGGTACTTTTTCATAATAAGGACTTGGTGCATGCCCTTTACCTATTTATAACTCCTGTTCCAGTCCTATTCTTCTAACAGCATCTTTTTGGGGTTCTGTTGAAAAAACATTTTCTGCAGAAGCAGAACTGAGACAGCAACAAGGAATTGATGTATCAGTTGTTTTTGTTGATTTGTTGTCTTGTTTTCTTAGGTGGGTTGGGGGTTGCAGGTAGAAGATAGAGATGGGCAGAAGCAAGTCTGCCAAACTCCAGGCTTTTAACAGACATGGCCAAGAAAATGTCAGGCCTAGCTTGGCAGCCAGAGGACACAGGGCCAGGCAGCCCTCTTGCTGCTAGGTAGGCACCCAGCTGTGACCCCCTTACTATCAAAACCTTCCTAGTCTGGACCCCAGTGAGCAATGATGAAGATTTTCTCCTTGACTACACTCTGTCCAGGCCCCTCTGAACTTTTCAAGTAATTATCAGCTTTTTGACTTCCATGTTTACCTCTGCATTGTTAAACTTTAGTAAGAATCCTGCTAAGTTGTTTTTAACTAGGATCCTCCACCTCGACCAGACCACCCTGCAAAGCTGATTACCTTTGATGTCTAATGAGTTTCCTTATCTCCTACTATCCTCCAGGTGAGATCTGATCACAATAGCCTGTCTCTAGCAAAAATCCTGTTAGGTCACTTTAGCCAGAATCCCGCCTGCCCCTGATGTTTTCTTATAGAAATTTTTTATAAGATCCCTACCCTGATCCTAGGTTATAAATCCTCTCTTTCCCAGGCTGTATCCAAGGTTGAACCCAGTCTCTCTCCCCCACTGTTAGACCCCATTGCAGTGGTCACTGCACCTACCATAATGGCCTCCTTTTAATAAAGTTGGCCTTATTGTGCTTTAAAGGCATCATGAATATTTTTTGTCCTTTAACAGATTTTTTTTTTCTTCAATGGCAGAGAAAGACTCTTAGAAATGCTCTAAATCATCTATTCCAATGGCATCTGTTAACAGACATAGAACCTGGGGTTTAGAGTAGGGAGAGGTAAACCCAAGATTCCTTGGCTGCTTAGATGAGGCTCTTGGTTTGGAAACCATATCCAAACTCCAAGTGTAGGAAAGATACTTGAAAACAATAAAAAATAACTAACATCTAAAAAATATTCACTTTATAGAAGCCTTGTGCTAAGTATATTAGACCACATAGGTCCTTTTAAGAACTCTTTGTGGTAACCATATGCATTAACCTCATTTCATACAGGAGGAAACGAAAACAGAAATTTTAAAGCGATTGTCCATGTTTAGATGCTGCTCAGTAAGAAGGCCAGGATTATTCCAGTGGTTTGTGCCAGAACTTGCATTTGTATCCCCTGTACTGTAATGATAGTCATAACAGCTACTATTGCTGATATCCTGGTATGGCAGGCTGTATACCAGGGCCCTATATACCCTATCTCATTCAGTCTTTACATCAGCCCTGTAACATGCACCTTTTACAAATGAGAAAAATGGGGCTTAAAATGTAAAATCTAAGACCTTCTTCCAGTTACTTATTTTTCTTTAAGTTTATTTATTTATTTTGAGAGGGAGAGAGAGTGAGCATGAACAGTGAAGGGGCAGAGAATGAGGGAGAGAGAATCCCACACAGGTCCCTCGCTGTAAGTGATGAGGGCCTTCAACCCATTAACCATGAGATCATGACCTGAGCTGAAGCCAAGAGTCAGATGCTTAACCAACTGAACCACCCAGGTGCCCCTCTTCCACTTAGTTCTGATGCTCCAGAATGAGCAATGTCCCGGGACGGCAATGGCACATATCTACATCACTTTTTTCATTTCTGCATGCGTTTCTTGTTTCTTTGTTCTCAGTCGTACATGAAAATCTCTACTCCAGAAACAGTCCTTTGAGCTGTTTTCAGTCTTGTGGAATCAAGGAAAATAAAGCTTTTAAAAAATGTATCACTACACATCTAATGTTTATCTAGTTTAAGTTCTTTTTTAGATTTGGCTTGAAACACCAAGCAGAATAATCATAGCCTATTTGGAACATCAAGAAATGAGATAAAGTTACTGAACAGGGTAAGAAAAGAAATGTCCTGTTGTACAATAAATTTGTCTGGCCTGTCTTCAGTTCCTGAGAGGTAACCTCTAAGTCCTTAGAATTACATGAGTGATGGGAGTTTTTGTTATTCATGGTGGTCCCCTCAAACCCTAGACATTTGAGTTTATGCTAATGGAGTGACTTATGGTGAGGCCTTAGATAGTTTCAGGATGGGAAGTGGCCATACCACAAAGACCAGCCATGTGATTGGAGGGTTGGGGCTTTGAGCCACTAACATCAGCCCCATGGGGAGAAGCTGGGTGCTGGGGATTGAGTTCAATACTATGGGCAGTGATACAGTCAATCATGTCTATGTAAATATTCTGGATACCAGGACACAGGTGAGCTTCTCTGATTCATGAAATGTATTGGTGTTAGGAGGGTGACACACCCAGAGGGCACAGAAGCTTTGTTTTTGTGATCCTCTCAAACCTCACATTGTGCACCTCTCATTTTTGCTGGTACAAGTTTATAACTCTTTATTGTAATAAAACTGTAACTTTAAGTAGACTATTTTCCTGAGCTATGTGAATTGTTCTAGCATATTATCAAACATGAGGAGAGGTAGCAACCTCACATTTCTAGCTATTTGGTCAGAAATGTGAGTTTGAGGATAGTGTCTGCAGTGAGAGGAGTCTTAAGGAGAACTGAGCCTTTAACCTATGAAGTCTGGTCTCACCATGGGTAGTTAGTGTCAGAAATGCATAGCATCTCCATTTCCTCCCAAATTAGAGGTGGGAAGAGCCTCTCAGAACAAAGGACAAAGGCTGAAAGTTCACCTTCCTCATATCCTAGAGATATTGTCTCCACTACAATAACAAGGTTGTGAAGAACTAATAGAATTAATGTAGATAATGAACACAGGGTGCCTGGGTGGCTTAGATCGACTTTTGATTTCGGTTCAGGTCATGATTTCGTGGTTTGTTGGTTCAAGCCCTACGTCAGGCTCTGTGCTGACAGTCCAGAGCCTGGAGCCTGCTTCAGATTCTGAGTCTCCCTCTCTCTGCCCCTCCCCCACTCACACACTGTATCTCTCTCACTTTCTCTCTCTGTCAAAAATAAACATTTTTTTAATGTAATGAATGCTATATGCTTAATAGATTTCCTAGCATATAGGAGACACTTAAATATTGGAGTAAGAAAACGTTGATCAACTCCATAGCATAATGAAGATAGTTTCTCCTAAAATTCTGTCAAAGACCTCTGTGTAAACTTGTTTCACTCTGGAGCCCCAAAACTTCAGTCCATCAGAGAGAGGGATCCAGTGTCTATTAGGGAGAATGGGATGTGGGAATCAGGAGATCCCTCATGACACAATGGGGTGCTGCTTCACAGGTATAGCAAAGGTGAGAACTAGATTGCAAAAGCATGCAGCAAGAGTGTTGAGGTTGTAGATAAGAGTATGAGAAACTCCCTTCAACCCTTGACTAAAGAGAGAGCACAAAGGTAGGGCGGTGGCTTGAGATAGGAAAGAAATCACATCTTAGTTCAAATATTTCCAAGAAAAAGACTGACTGGATCTCATTATACTGTATTCAAGTGATTTCCACAAGTAACAGACTTTAACAACTCCAAAATTGTTTTCCTATGGGATGACAAATTCCTAAATTATTTTGCAATGAAGAGATGCAAATCTAGCCTCCTACAAATCTGGAGCAACCATGACTAGAATTTTTTGTTCAAGTCCCAAGGAAGAAATGAAATCCCAGTAAGTGGCAATTGCTGGTCACATGTCAGATGTCTCCCAGGCAAGAATTACTAGTCTGATTTTATAGGTGGTAACCCTGAGGTTTGAACAGTCTCCTTTCTATGTTCCCAATGGCAAAGGCAGTTAGTGGAAGGGTCTGTTAAATTTCTTTCCAACTTTCCACTACTTCACCGTATTTCCCTAGAGTTGGTAGGAGGAGATTTGGATATCTGAGCAATTAATTCAGATTCTTCAGTCCATGAGGAAGGAAGAAGAAGGTTTATAGAATTGTGCAGAACATAAAGAAGAAAACATGGTTTTGTCCCAAATCTTAGAGTTCCTACTGGTAATTCTGAACTTGCCAAAATAATCATTTCCAAGAATTTTCAGATGCCTGAAAACACTAAGAGATTTAAGCTATTTTTCTAAACATATTGATAACTGAATTATCTATAATTGTTAAGGAAAATGTTTGTGTTTGAGCTAGACTCCTAAACTGTTGCAAGAGTCATGAGCATCCACATGAGGTCTTATGTAAACTATTTCTCTGTCCCACCCACAGATGGGATTTTTAACTGACAGGATAAATGTAGGCGTGGGTAGTCCAAACTCAATCTGTTTATATGCAGCTTAAATGCTCTGGCTTTTGCATTTAAGACCTACAAAGAATTAAGTATAAGAGAATATTTAGTACTTTTCATATCTAATGCTAACTTTCCAGTAAACTCTTTACTTTTTCACCCATGTCTCAGGGGACCTGGCTAGTACGTTTCGTTTTAATCATGCCCAAGGTGTTGTCCAGCCATGGGGTTTGGTTCTGAGGCAGTTTGAAGGAAAAGATACTACATACAAAAGCTGGAGGAGGTGTCAAAGGCCATGTGCAAAGGCAAGAGTAGGACTGTGAGCCAGAAAGGTGTCAAGCCTCGGAGAGGACACAGGCAGACCTGACTGGTCAGGGAAGGTGGGGCCAAGCAGCAGCTCAGATGGCTGCTGCAAGTGCAAGGGTGTTTTAGAGTCAAGCACACCCAGCTTCAAAATCCACACCTCTCTCACACCTGCTGAGTGCTGTAGTCACATTACCCAAGCAGCAGTATTTCATTCATTTGGCACATTCTATCCTCCTCTTTTTAACATTTTTAAATTTGGGATCTATCTTACTACTATAATAACCCTGACTTTTTTGCTTCTTACTCATGCATAAAAGTATGCCTTAAAATTGTTGGTATCAATTTAAATGAATAGGGGATCTTAACCCCAGTTTCCTTATATATAAAATGTGAGAGATGATACTTAGCTCACAGAATCCATAAGAGAAAAAAATAAGAAGATAATATATGAGATGACATATGTGCCATAAACAAAAATCATACATATTATCATTATGTTATCAGTGTCATAATTATTGAAGTGGCTGTGATTGACATGGCAGATTAGCTTAAAGGCCCCATTGTTGAGAGGGACACTTCTAACAACTTTACTCTTAACCTAAATTTTTTCTTTGTCACCTCTGAATACAGTCAGTTGTCCATCAGGTTTCAGATGAGGTCTCCATTTTTCCTCCATCCATCCACTCTCTAGACCCATCCATCCATCCATCCATCTATCCATCAAGTCATTGTATTACTGTTTATTGGGTTCTCCTTTTCATTTTCTTTTAATATTTAATCTCAAAACATACATCTTCACTCAAAACCAGTCTTCACAAGTCCATTTCAATTTCCTAATGAGAACAAGCAGCCTTTCCTTGTCTAACCTCTCTTGGCCCTTATAGTCGGTTATTTTATCACACATCTTCTTTTGTCCCCCTCCAGATTGAATGAGGCCCTTTCCATCACCTCCTCAGAGAGATCTTCTCTCAATGCCTATTTCTCATTTTAAGAAATAAGCCCTTAGACTAAAGGTGAGGAGAAGTAATATCAGTGGCAGCTCTTTAGCGGAGAGAGGCACTGTTTGCCTGGTGCCTGGTCCATCCAAAATTCCTTCCCTGAGATGAAAGAGGAACTCTGCAGGAGTGTTCATAGGTTAATAGTCTGGAAGAAGAGGCAGTTGAGTAACTCATTCGGGAGTGCTATTACCTGAGAAAATGAAAAGAAATTAGAGAGATCCCCTTTCACCCTGACTTATAGATTTTGAAACTGTCCAAAACAACCTCCATGGTGGGAAAGTATCTGTAGGATGCATTTGACATTTGCAAGGAAGGACTTCCCCCCCCTTTCAAAAATCTCCAATTAAGCATTGCTTCTAGGGCCCCTTTTTGCATTTTAATTCTGAAAGTATTAAGTATGCTCTGTTCCTCACTTGTAAAGGCATTATGCAGGGGTAAAAGAGGAAGGAGAGAAGCTCTTACATTAAATACTTTCTCTATCACTGTAGCACTAGCAGCCTGTTTGCAACCATATTGGGTTGCAATTATAGGTAGAGGCTTACTTGGGTTGGGAAGCCCATGAGAAATCCTAATCCAGAGTTTCCTAGTTTGTGGCTCCTTGTTGTATGGCTCTGTGGGATGATTGTATGCTCCATACTCAAGTAAGTCAAGAGATGTTAAGATGACTACAATTCCACAGGCATTTTTATTGCATAAATTTCTAGGGTTTTTAGCATTCCATTGTCCTTTTTAAACCTCTAGGAAGAAAATATCAAATATTTTGTAAACTTATTTGAACAATGGCCACTTTTCTGGCAGCCCCATTAGCATCCCCTAAGAGCAACATGGAAATGCTAGATAAGCCAACCCTGTACTTTTATAGATGAAAAAGCCAAGCCTGACCTTTAAGAAGGTACATTAGCTCACCAAGGTTGTACAAGTAAAGCAATAATGAAAACTCAACCATTACCATGCTCTACTCACTGGATATTCTGCTTTGTCAAACATATAAATACGCCTTATTTGAAGACACAAAGAATGGAGAAGAATATGCATAATTCCCTAGAGATATGGTCAATAAAATAGAAAAATGGGGAAAATAAAAGAAAATGAAGGAATGATGTCCTGAGCCCCTTTATGCTGAAAACTCTGAAGTCTTCCTTCTGTTCTTTGTCTTTTCCACTATCCCAAATCAAAGTACAGATCTCTTCTAATGGAACTTAGAAATAATGTCTTAGTTGGTTTCTTTGCTTTAAAATTTTCCTCAAAAATAGATCTACCCTATGACCCAGCAATAGCACTGCTAGGAATTTACCCCAGGGATACAGGAGTGCTGATACATAGGGGCACTTGTACCCCAATGTTTATAGCAGCACTTTCAACAATAGCCAAATGATGGAAAGAACCTAAATGTCCATCAACTGATGAATGGATAAAGAAATTGTGGTTTATATGCACAATGGAATACTATGTGGCAATGAGAAAGAATGAAATATGGCCTTTTGTAGCAACATGGATGGAACTAGAGAGTGTTATGCTCAGTGAAATAAGTCATACAGAGAAAGACAAATACAATATGTTTTCACTCTTATGTAGATCCTGAGAAACCATAGGGGAGGGGAAGGAAAAAAAAAGTTAAAGAGGGAAGGAACCAAAGCATAAGAGACTCTTAAAAACTGAGGAGAAACTGAGGGTTGATGGGATGTGGGAAGGAGAGGAGGGTGGGTGATGGGTATTAAGGAGGGCACCTTTTGGGATGAGCACTGGGTGTTGTATGGAAACCAATTTGGCAATAAATTTCATATTAAAAAAAATCCTCTTTCTAGTTTTCCCTATATACAATAACAACAACAGCTAACATTTATTGAACACTTACCATTTACAGGACTAAGAGCTTTACATGAATGATCTCAATTAGCCTCCACAACAGCCTTTTCAGACAGGTGTTTTTATTAGTTTCATTTTACATATCAATACAGAGAGGTACATAGAGTTTAAGTAATTTGCCCAAGTTTACAAGGGTAGTAGGAGGTAGAGTGGGGATCAAATATAAACAGTCTAGTGCTTTGGATCATGAAGCATTTAATATTGATCTTCTTCTAGCTTGGTTTCTTAAGGTCTCTCTTCTGCTGAAGAATTCTCCATCATTCTGTACTGCCTAAAGAATGTCTCATTGTCACCCTCAAGGTTCTTCACAGCTTGAGCCAATCATTCTTTTACCCATTTTCCTCCATTTATGGGTACCCAAGACTCACCACCACTAGGCTCCTACCCTTTTGTGGTACAGCATGACCCATTCCCAACCCCAGACTATTGAGCATTACTAGCTTTCTCACAACCTAATTTGCTTCCTCCATGTCTTGCCAGGCACAGTTTGGGTTCGGCCTCCTCCTTGAAGGCATATCTGATAGCCTCCATCCACATCAATATCATCTTTCTCTGAAATTCTGGTGCCTGAAGAAAATGATAATTCCTTTTATTTTACCCTCATGATATTACATTTGCTCATTACAACAGTCTAGTCATTTATTTTTTCATATCTATTTTCCCCAAGCTAGACTCTACCCATCATGTGTGTGGTAGAGAATAAGCAGTCAGAAAATGTTTCCTTAATAAATCTATTAACTCCTACGGGATGTGTCATCATAGAGTCATATGATATACTGTAAGATTCAAATGAATTGACATAATGACACTAACACCATTTTTATTATGAGTGTCTCCATGTGCCAAATCTAGGATACACACACAGATAATATCAGTATTTTACAAAGGATACTGCTGAGTCTGTGAGATTGTGCTTGACTTGTGTCAGCAGAGTCAAAGTTTAGACACTAAGTCATTTAAATTTCAGTATGGTGCTTATTTATCTGTGTTCTGTCACTTCTCACACATAAAAATTGTTCAACAATATCCTGCTGTATCATATTTTGGGGGGCATAAGGACTGAAATGCACATAATAAAAAATTCACCATTCTAAAAACATCCAACTGTGATAAAATACACATAAGATAACATTTTCCATTATAACTATTTTTAAATTTTTTTTTTCAACATTTATTTATTTTTGGGACAGAGAGATACAGAGCATGAATGGGCGAGAGGCAGAGAGAGAGGGAGACACAGCATCGGAAACAGGCTCCAGGCTCTGAGCCATCAGCCCAGAGCCTGACGCGGGGCTCGAACTCCCGGACCGCGAGATCGTGACCTGGCTGAAGTCGGACGCTTAACCGACTGCGCCACCCAGGCGCCCCTCCATTATAACTATTTTTAGGTGTACAATTTTGTGGTATCAAGTACATTCACCTTATTGAATAGCCAACACCATGGGTAAACCTTGACAATATTATGCTAAATAAAATAAGCCAGTCATAAAGAATAAATACTGTGCCATTCCACTTATATTAAATACCTAGAGTAGTCAAACTCTGTACCATGAAACATTTACTCTCCATTTCTCCCTTGCCCTAACTCTTGGCAACCACCATTTTACTTTATGTCTCCATGAATTTCTCCATGAATTATATGTATATATATCAGACTTTTTTTTTTACCCATTCCTCCATCAATGCACACTTGTGTTGCCTCCTCTTTTTGCTATTATATATAATACTTATGAAAATGGGTGTACAAATACTGGTTTGAGTTCTTTCTTTTTTTGGGGGGACGATATATATGCAGAATTTAAATTGCTCGATGATATGATAATTCTAGGTTTAATATTTTGAGGAATTACCATACTGTTTTGCACAATGGCTACACTATTTAATTTCCACTAGCAATGCACAGAGATTCCACATCCTTACCAACATACCTTATTTTCTGTTTTTTGTTTGTTTGTTACTTTATAACAGTCATCCTAATGGTTGTGAAGTGGTATCTCATTTTGAGATATTTTAAACTTTTGAGAAGTTTAAACTGTAAAATAATTCAGTGGTATTTAGTACATTCACAATATTGTGCAATTGTTACTGCTATCTATTTCTAGAATATTTTGTTGCCTTAAAGGGAAATTCTGTGCCCATTGACATCAACTCCCTATTCCACTGATAAATGCTAATCTGCTCTCTATCTTTTGAATTTGCCTACTCTTGGCATTGATAAAAATGGACTCACACAATATGTGACTTTTGTATCTGGTTTCTTTTATTTATCATAATATTTTTAAGATTCATCTATGTTATAGCATATATCAGTACTTGTGATGGTAAATTTTGGGTCAACTTGGGTCAACCCAGATATCTGTTGCTGAGATGTTATTTAAATGAGATAAACATTTAAATCAGTAGATTTTGCCTAAGCAGATTGCTCTCATAATATGGGTGGGCCTCATTCAACCTGTTGAAGGTCTTAAGGAAGTGACTGACCTATCCTAAGAAAGAGGAGAATCTGACAGCAGACTGTCTTCAGACACAAGTAGCAAAATTAACTGTGTGGCATTAAAGACATTCACATTGTTGGCAATCATCACCACCATCCTTTTCCATAACTGTTTCATCTTCACCCTGGGTCTCCAAATTTGCCAACCTACCTGCAGATTTTGGGTTTTCCATTTTGTGTAATTGTGTGAGCAAATTCCCTTAAAAATTCTCTGTCTCTATCTATCTATCTAATCTAATCCTCTGGAAAATTATGAATACTATAGTACTATCTTCCTTTTTATGGATAAATAATCCATCATTGTATGAATATACTACATTTTCTTTATAGGTTCATCACTTGATAATCATTTCGGTTGTTTCCAACTCTGACTACCATGAATAGTGCTGCTATGGACCTCTCTGTACCGGTTTTTCTTTCACATTTGTTTTCAATCTTTTACAAAATATATACCCAGGAGTGAAATCACTGGGTTATATTTTAATTCTGTATATTTAACTTATTGAATACATCTAATTTGAGGCATCTAACTACCAACAATTTTTCTAGAGTCTGCACCATTTCATATTCCCAATAGGAATATGTGGTAACTCCAATTTATCTACCAATAAGTCAAAAAAAGAAATAAAAAGGGAGATTATAAAATACTTAGAAATGAACAAAAATAAATGCACATTATACCAAAACTATCAAATGTGGTGAAAACTGGGCTAGAGGAAAATTTATAGCAACAAATATCTGGTTTTTTTTTTTCAATGAAATCTCAAATCAATAATCCATCCTTATACTGATGGGTATTGAGGAGGGCACCTTTTGGGATGAGCACTGGGTGTTGTATGGAAACCAATTTGTCAATAAATTTCATAAAAAAAATAAATAAATAAATAAATAAATTATAAAAAACCAAAAAAAAAAAAAATAAAGAACTAGGAAAAGAAGAGAAAACTAAACACAAAAGTAGCACAATGAAGGAAGTTGTAGAATGGAAATAAATGAAAGAGAGTAGAAAAACAATGACAGAATCAACAAAACCAAAAACTAGTTTCTTGGAAGATCAACAAACTTCACATACTTATTTTGATTGTTTGATTGACAAAAAAAAAAAAGAGAGAGAGAGTGAGAGAGCAGACACAAATAAATAAAACCAGTAATGAAAGTGAGAAAATTACTGCCAATGCTATAGAAATAAAAAATATATTAAAAATACTATGAACAATTGTACAGCAACAAATTACATGGCCTGGTGAAAATTGGCAAATTTCCACTAGTAATCAAATTACCAAAACTGATTCAAGAAGAAGTAAAATTTCTTGACAAATTTGTCATTTGTAATAAAAACACTCCAACAACAATAACAACAACAAAAAGTCCAGGACTAGATGTCTACATATCCACTACATGTCTACATGAATTCTGCCAAATGCTTAAAGGAAAATTAAAACCAATCTTTTCCAAACATTTCCAAAAACTAAATGAGGAACACTTCTTATTCGTTCTATGACTTCAGTATTATCCTGATAGCAAAGACAGACAGACTTTGTAAGAAACAAACAAAACCAAAACCAAAAACAAAACAACAAAAGCTAATAAATATAGTTGCAAAATCCCCAACAAAATACAAGCAAATTGAATCCAATAGCATATTAAGAGAATTTTATACTATGAACAAGTGGGATTTATCCCAGAAAAATAACGGTCATTTAGCATAAGAAAATCAACCAATGTAATGTATCATGTTAATAGAGTGAAGGAAAAGGAAATGATCGTCTCAATTGACACAGAAAAAGTATTTTACAAATGCTTTAACAGCAACATTTAATGATTAAAAACATTTCAGAAAACAAGGAAGAAGAAAGAACATCTTCAACATGATTAACGGTATTTATGAAGAGTCCATGGCTAATATCCTGCTTAATGGTGTAAGGACTTAAGACTTTCCTCCTAAGATCAGAAATAAGATATGGATATCCACTTTCACCACAGATATTCAACATTGTACTAGGAGTTTCAGCCACAGTAATTAGAAAGGAAAAATAAAAGACATTCAAATTGGAAAGAAAAAGGTTAAATTTTCTCTATTCAGAGATAACATGCTCATATATATATTATATATATATAATATATATTATATATATTATATATATAATATATATATATAATATGTTTGTATATATTATATATATATATATATAAATCCTAAAGAATTCACAAAATATTAGAGCTAATAAAGAATTTGGTAAAGTTGCAAGGTACAAGATAAACATATTCAAAACAATTGTGTTTCAACACAACAGCAATGAAAAACTGAAAATGAGATGAAGGAAATAATTCCATTTGCAATGGCATTCAAAAGAATAAACTATCTAGGAATAAATTTAATCAAGGAGATACAAGACTTGTACACTAAAATTTACAAAATCGTGGTCAAAGAAATTAAAGAAGACTTAAATGAACAAAAAGCATGTTCATGGATTTAAAAACACTATTGTTAAATGGCAATTATGCCCAAAGAATTTACAAATTCTATTCAACTCCTATCAAAATCCCAATGACCTTTTTTTTTGAAAAATGGAAAAGCTGATCCTCAAAAAATATGAAATTGCAAGGAAACCTGAATAGCTAAAACAATCTTTAAAAAAGGAGAAAACTGGAGACTCTCACTTTCCAATTTCAAAACTTACTACAAATATACAGTAATCAAAGCAGTGTAGGACTGGCAAAAGGATATTCATATACATATAATAGAGCAGAATTGAGAATCCAGAAACAAATCCGTACATCTATAACCAAGACCATTCAATGCAGGAAAGAACAGTCTTTTCAACAAATTGCACCAGGACAATTGGATATCCATTTGCAGAAAAAATGAAGTTGAACTCCTATTGTATACCATACACAAATTTTAAGTCAAAATGGATCAGCAACCAACTATAAGAGCTATTACCATAAAACTCTTAGAAGAAAACATAGGAACAAGTCCTCATAATCTAGGATATGGCTATGAATTCTCAAATATGACAAAAAAGTATGAAGCACCAAAAGAAAAAGTAGTTGAATATGACTTCATAAAAATTAAAATTTTGTGCATATAGGACATTATTAAGAAAGTGGAAAAGACAACCCACAGAATGGTGTAAAAATATTTGCAAATAATGTATCTGGTAAGAGTCTAACATCCATACTATATAATGGAATCTTACAACTCAACAACAGAAAGACAAATAATGCAGTTGAAAATGGGCAAAGACCTTGAGTAGACAGTTTTCTGAAGAAAATACACAAATAGCCATCAAGCACATAGAGAGATGTCTAACATCATAGATCATTAGGGAAATGCAAATTATAACCACAGTGAAGTACCACTTCACACCCACTAGGAGGACTATAAAAAATGAAAATGACAAGCATTGTGGAAGATAAAGAAAAATTGAAACCCTCATACATTGCTGGTAGAAATGTAAATTAAGTCAGCCACTGTGGAAATTGTTTTGCAGTTCCTCAAAAAGTTAAATATAGAATTACCATATGGTGCAGCATAGATATGTACCCAAATGAATTAATAAAAAGTATTCAAACAAATGTGCGTACACACATGTTCATAGTAGCACCACTTATGATAGCCAAAAGGTAGAAAAAAAGCAAATGTTCATTAACATGTGAATGGATAAAACAAATTGATGTATATACATACGACAGAATATGAATCACCATGAAGAGGATTGAAATACTGATGCATGTTACAATGAACCTTGAAAACATTATGCTAAGTGAAAAAAGTCAGATGCAAAAGTCGCCTATTGAATGATTCTATTAATGTGCAATACCTAGAATAGGCAGGTCCACACAGATAGGACATGTGATGGTTACCAGAGGTTGATGGGAGGGAGAGAGGAGCAACTGTTTAATGGGAGGAGGGTATGTGATGATAAAAATATTTTGGAACTAGGTGGCTGCATAAGATTATGAGTATGTTAAATGTCACTGAATTATTCAATTAAATGCTAAATTTAATGGTATTTGAATTTCACCTCATAAAAAATAAAATAAAAAGTTTAAAGAAATTATCTGTGTTCCTATTTTAAAGGGTAGTAGAAGCAAAATTCAGATGCAAGCCTGTTTCATGTTAAGTCTGTCTTTTTCCTATGCTAGGCTGTCTTTTTTTTTAAGTTTATTTATTTTTTTTTATTTTGAGAGAGAAAGAGAGCACAAGCAGAGGAGGGGCAGAGAGAGGGGGAGAGAGAGAGAATCCCAAGCAGGTTCCATAAGGTCAGTGCAGAGCCTTACATGGAGCTCCATCTCACGAACTGTGAGATCATGACCTGAGCTGAAATTAAAAGTCAGACGCTCAAATGACTGAGCCACCCAGGCACCCCTGCTAGGCTGTATCCATTGCTTATTATGAAAGACTGCTCAAATGATGAAATTAAAAGAAAAAGAAATACCAGAACTTCCAGGTACTCTAATGTGAGGTAAATAAAAGCAGTGAGACTTACACAAGAAAGAACAAGGTCAAAGTCCCACTGGGGACAAACTTTAAGAATTTGTTCTTGGCAAAAGTTTCAGGTTCATCTATAATAATTGGTCATATTTGGTTGTAATTTTGTATTAGAATATGCAATTTGCAAATATTTTTCCCAATCTCTATGTTGCCTTTTTATTTTGCTAATGGTGTCCTTTGCTATTGAGAAGATTTTTAGTTTGATGAAGTCCCACATGTTTATTTTTACTTTTATTGTCTAAACGTTTCATGTCATCCACAGAAATCATTGCCAAGGCCAATATAAAGTTTTTCCTTATGTTTTCTTCTAGGAGTTTTATGATTTCAGGTTTTATGTTTAAACTTTTAATATAGTTTGGATTTACTTATGGTGTAAGATAAGGGTCAGTTTCATTATCTTGCATGTGGATATCCAGTTTTCCCAGTACCATTTATTGAAGAAACTCTCCTTCCTCACCATGTATTCTTGGTGCCCTTGTCAAAATAAGTTGGCCAGAGGCACATGGGTGGCTCAGTTGGTTGTGTGTCTGACTCTTGATTTTGGCTCGGTAATGATCTCATGATTTATGAGTTTGAGCCCTGCGTTGGGCTCTGTGCTGACTGCACGGAGCCTGCTTGGGATTTTGTTTCCCTCTCTCTCTGCCCCTCCCCAGCTTGCTCTCCATCTCTCTCTCAAAAATAAAATAAAAATATTTCATTCTTCCTCATTGCCACGTAGTATTCCATTGTGTATATAAACCACAATTTCTTTATCCATTCATCAGTTGATGGACATTTAGGCTCTTTCCATAATTTGGCTATTGTTGAGAGTGCTGCTATAAACATTGGGGTACAAGTGCCCCTATGCATCAGTACTCCTGTATCCTTTGGGTAAATTCCTAGCAGTGCTATTGCTGGGTCATAGGGTAGGTCTATTTTTAATTTTCTGAGGAACCTCCATACTGTTTTCGAGAGTGGCTGCACCAATTTGCATTCCCACCAACAGTGCAAGAGGGTTCCTGTTTCTCCCCATCCTCTCCAGCATCTATACTCTCCTGATTTGTTCATTTTGGCCACTCTGACTGGTGTGAGGTGATATCTGAGTGTGGTTTTGATTTGTATTTCCCTGATGAGGAGCGACGTTGAGCATCTTTTCATGTGCCTGTTGGCCATCCGGATGTCTTCTTTAGAGAAGTGTCTATTCATGTTTTCTGCCCCTTTGTAGCAACATAGGTGGAACTGGAGAGTGTGATGCTAAGTGAAATAAGCCATACAGAGAAAGACAGATACCATATGTTTTCACTCTTATGTGGATCCTGAGAAACTTAACAGAAACCCATGGGGGAGGGGAAGGGGGGAAAAAAAAAGAGGTTAGAGTGGGAGAGAGCCAAAGCATAAGAGAATCTTAAAAACTGAAAACAAACTTAAGGTTGATGGGGAGGGAGGGGAGGGTGGGTGATGGGTATTGAGGAGGGCACCTTTTGGGATGAGCACTGGGTGTTGTATGGAAACCAATTTGACAATAAATTTCATATATTGAAAAAAAATAAAAATAAACTAAAAATTAAAAAAAATTAGTTGGCCATATATATATTTGGGATTATTTCTTGACTATTTTGTTTCATTGGTATGTCCATCTGTTTTTATGTCAGCACCATATTCTTTTGATTACTATAGCTTTGTAATGTAATTTGAAATTAGGAAATGTGTTCTTCTTGCTCAAGATTTTTTTTATCTATTTTGGGCCTTTTGTGGTTCCATATGAATTTTAGGATTATTTTTTTTCTATATGTATGAAAAATGCCATTGAAATTTTGATAGGGATTGCATTGCATCTGTATATCATTTTGGGTAGTATGGACATTTTAACAATATTAATTATTCCAATCCATGGACATGGTAATTTTTATATTTATTTGTGTCTTCTTCAATTTATTTCACCATTTTTTTTTTATTTTTCAGTGTACAGACATTTTATCTCCTTTGTTAAATTTGTTTCTAAGGCAAACCATGGGTTGGGAGAAAATATTTACAAACTACATATTTATAAATGATAAGAGGTTAATATCCAAAATACACAAAGAGCTCATACAACTCAATAACATAAAAACAAACATTTTTGTTTAAAAATTGGCAAAGGGACTTTCCAAACAAAAACATAAAAGTGGTTGACAGGTTTATAAAAAGTGCCCAACATCACTAATCATGAAGGAAATGCAAATAAAAATTACAAGGAGATATCACTGTATTTCTATTACGATAGCTAGTGTCAACTACTACCAGGGAATATAAACTGGTGCAGCCACTATGAAAAACAGCATAGGGGGGCGCCTGGGTGGTGCAGTCGGTTAAGCCTCAGACTTCAGCCAGGTCACGATCTCGCGGTCCGTGAGTTCGAGCCCCGTGTCAGGCTCTGGGCTGATGGCTCAGAGACTGGAGCCTGTTTCCGATTCTGTGTCTCCCTCTCTCTCTGCCCCTCGCCCGTTCATGCTCTGTCTCCCTCTGTCCCAAAAATAAATAAACGTTGAAAAAAAAATTAAAAAAAATTAAAAAAAAAAAAAAAGAAAAACAGCATAGGAATTCTTTAAAAAGCCAATAATAGATCTACCATATGATCCAGCAGTTTCTGTTCTGGGTATGCACCCAAAGGAAATAAAATCAGTGTTTCAAAGAGATAACTGAGCTTCCATAATCAGCATCATTCACAATAACAAGATAAGAAAACAACCTCAATGTTTGTTGTAAATGAATGAAAAACAAATTGTGAGATGTATCTATGAGATAGATCATCTGTATCTATCTATCACCTAATCTCACAATTTATCAATATACCACATATATAATTAAATATTTTTAGACTTTAAAAAAAGGCCTGACATTTGCAACAACATTGATAAAATTGGAGAACATTTTGCTAAATGAAATAAGTCAGATACAGAAAGAAAAAAATCTGATTTCACACACACTTGAATTATAAAAAAGTCAAATACATAGAAACAAAATATAGAAGTGGTTACCAGGAGCAGGGGGTGGGCAAAATGGGGAGATGATGATTAAAGTGTACTAAATTGAAATTATGTAGGAAAAATAAGTCTAATGATGTAATGATGTCTATAGTTAATACTACTGTATTGAATATTGGAAGTTTGCTAAAAGATTTCAGATGCTCTCAACCACACACATACAAAAAGTAATTATGTGAGATGGTGTGTTAATCAGCTTGACTGCAGTAATTATTTTTCTATGTATAGCAAATCTTTATGTTGTATACCTTAAACACACACAGCTTTTATTAAAACCATGTCAATGATTTTAATTATAGCTTTTTATTGTCAAAATTCTATCTCTGTACTCAGTATTTTCATTCTATGTGTGAATAGAATAATGTATTTATTTTCATATTATATCTTTTTATTTGGGATATCACCATATCAGGAAACAATGACCAGCCAGAAGGCTTGGACTGTAAGGGTCCTTAGATAAATGCCTTTCATTATTCTGCCCAGCACATGTTTTCATATGAAACCATGGAGGTACAGAAGGATTTGCCTTGGCATAATTTTGACAACCCAAAGACAGGCTTCCCTCAAACAGTCAGTTTTACTAGAATGCATTTTTTAAAAGACTCTAAGTATACATTTTATTATCTTTAAATTTAATTTAAGTGTCACAGATATAAGGATCTACTATTGGGGCACATTTTAAACCGCATTTAAAAAATATTTTGGCTCTACATTTCCAATTTTTGAAATTTATAATAAGGAAATAAACTAATGAGGGGCGCCTGGGTGGCTCAGTTGGTTAAGCCTCCGACTTCGGCTCAGGTCATGATCTCGCGGTTTGTGAGTTTGAGCCCCGTGTTGGGCTCTGTGCTGACAGCTCAGCCTGGAGTCTGCTTTGGATTCTGTGTCTCCCTCTCTCTCTGCCCCTCCCCTTCTCATGCTCTGTGTCTCTCTGTCTCAAAAATAAATAAAACATTTTCAAAAAAGGAAATAAACTAATGAGAACAAAAATAGCCCATAATGTTATTGATTGATTCATTTAAGATTATCTATTTGATGAAATAGAATGCATGCATTACAACTCATGTTTTGAAAATATATTTAATTCGATGGGAAAACTATTAATGATATAAACACTAAATAATAATGCAAGACTCCAATTTTGTTACACACATATGATAACGGGAGAAATTGAAAGACAGAGAGGAAGGGAAGGGTAGGGATGCATTCCTGTGCTTGCAGGAATTCCAGATTAGCTACAAACAGACACAGCAAGTAGGCAGGTATTAGATATCTTTGAACAGGCTGAATAGAAAATCTGGGCCTCAGAACAATCCAGAAGAAAAAGAAAATAATAATAAGCTACCCGACAGCTCCCTACTATGCTCGGTTTCTAACTGGTCAGTTTTCCCATGGGAAGGTACATTAACTGGACTTAAGCCTGCTAAGGTCAGAAGTGGTGACATGAGCAGAGTTCTCTGGCCTCAGAGGTGGGATCCTGTGGTTCACAACTACTCTGACGTCACAATGGAACTGACAGGAAGCAATAAGCCTAGACTCCAGGGGGACTCGTGGGATAGAATCTAAGAAGTCTGTGATGCATCACTGACACATCACCTCAGACTTTGAAGTACTCTCTGCCCATTTTTTGAGCACACCCTGGCAACTAGCTATGCTACCACATACTGTATTGTCACATGGAATGCTATTGGTTGGAAAGAGTTACCAGCAAGTTGGCACGTTGCTTCTCAGAGCCCCCCAAAGCTGGTCACAGATTCTGCTTCTTTTATTTCTCCAAACCAATATGGTATTCCATGTTCCCTAAACTTTTGACTTGTCCTAAGGCAAAATTTTTTAGACCCAAGCTGACATTTTTCTTCTCTTACCTTGCAGTCAAGAGGAAAACTTTCTCTCTTTCCTTTTTAGAAGTTATATATGGGCATTCATCTCACAGGTAATTTTTAAAAATAGCTTTATTAAGACATAATTCATATAACATGCAACTCATCATTTAAGTGTATGATATTTTAAGTTTTTTTTTTTTTTAATTTTTTTTTCAACATTTATTTATTTTTGGGACAGAGAGAGACAGAGCATGAACGGGGGAGGGACAGAGAGAGAGGGAGACACAGAATCGGAAACAGGCTCCAGGCTCTGAGCAGTCAGCACAGAGCCCGACGCGGGGCTCGAACTCACGGACCGCGAGATCGTGACCTGGCTGAAGTCGGACGCTTAACCGACTGCGCCACCCAGGCGCCCCAAGTTTTTTAATTTAAATTACAGTTAACATACAGTGTAATGTTAGTTTCATGTGTATACTTACATTCAACACCTGATTATTATCACAACAACTGCATCTGTTTATCCCATCTCCCAACCACCTCCTCTCTGGTAACCATCAGTTTGTTTGCTATACTTTAGAGTCAATTTATTGGTTTGTCTCTCTCTCTCTCTCTCTTTTTGTATATGCACAATTTGTTTTGTTTTCGAATTCCAGATATAAGTGAAATCATATGGTATTTGTCTTTCTTTGATTGACCTATTTAATTCACTTAACATAATACCCTCTAGCTCCATCTGTGTCATTACAAAATGGTGAGATTTCATTCTTTTTTATGGTTGAGTAATATTTCATTACATGTATATGTCACTTCTTTTTTTAATGTTTATTTAGAGAGAGACAGAGACAGAGAGAGAAAGAGAGAATGAGTGGGGGAGCAAGAGAGAGAGAGGGAAAGAGAGAATCACAACCAGGTTCCATGACACTGGGCTTCATCCCAGGACCACGAGATTATGACCCAAGACAAAATCAAGAGTCAGTTGCTTAACTGATAGAGCCACCCAGAAGCCTCATATACCACTTCTTCTTTATCCATTCATTGGTTGATGGACATTTCGGCTATTTCCATAATTTGGCTATTATAGAATACTGTTATAAACATCAGGATGCATGTATCCCTTTGAATTAGTATTTTTATATTTTGGGAGTAAATACCCAGTAGTGCAATTGCTAGATCACACAGTAGTTCTGTTTTGAACTTTTTGAGGAAGTTTTATGCTGTTTTTCAGACTGGCTTCACCCATTTGCATTCCTACCAACAGTGCAAGAGAGTTCCCCCTTCTCCACATCTTGCCAACACCTGTTGTTCGCAGGTTGCTGATTTTAGCCATTCTGACATGTGTGAGGTGATATCTCATTGCAGTTTTGATTTATATTTCCCTGATGATGGCTTATTTTGAGCATCTTTTCATGTCTCCATTGGGCATCTGTGTGTCTCCTTTGGAAAAATATCTATTCATGTCTTCTCCCCATCTGTTAATTGTATTACTCTGTGCTCTATACGGAAAACCCAAAAGACTCCACCCAAAAGTTGCTAGAACCTATACATGAATTCAGTAAATTCATAGGATATAAAATCAACATACAGAAGTCTGTTAAATTTCTTTGTTTAATTATTTTTTGTTTTGTTTTGTTTTGGAGAGGGTGCACAAGTGGGGGAAAGTGGAAAAGGGAGAGAGAGAGAGAGAGAGAGAGAGAGAGGAGAGAATCTTAAGCAGGCTCCATGCTGAGTACGTAGTCTGACATGGGGCTTGATCCATGACCCTGTATCATGACCTGAGCCAAAATCAAGAGTCCAATGGTCAACCAAATGAGCTACCCAGACACCCCAGAAATTGGTTGCATTTCTGTACACCAATAATGAAACAGGAGAAAGAGAAATTAAGGAATCAGCCCTATTTACAATTGCACCAAAAAGCATAAGCTACCTAGGAAATAACCTAACCAAAGAGGTGAAAGACCAAACAAAAGCAAAAATAAACATTGGGACCTCAACAAAACAAAAAGCTTCTGCACAGCAAAGGAAATGACAAAACTAAAAGACAACCTACAGAATGAGACAAGATATTTGCAAATGACATATCGTATAAATGGTTAGTATCCAAAATATATACAGAACTTATAAAATTCAACACCCAAAAAATGAATAATTGAATTAAAGGCATTATTTAATGATTTTTTTATTATATTCACAGCTGGGAAACCATCATGACAATTGATTTTAGAATATTTTCATTACTCACAAAACAATATAATACCCATGGTATTTATTCTTCATTTGTCCCAAGACTCCTCAGCTCTACACAACTACTAACCTACTTGTGCTATAGTTTTAGCTATTGTGGAAACTCCATAGAAATGGAAGCATATAAGATGTGGTTTTCTCTGACTACTGTCTTTCCATTTAGAAAAGGTTTTCCAAATCACCCATTTTGTAGCATGTACCAATACATTATTATTTTTATTGATAAATAATATACACTTATGTGGATATAACTCCATTTTATTCACTCATTCATGAGTTGGTGGACATTTGAGTTTATTTCCATTTTTTTGCTGTTACAAAGACTGAAGAATGTTCTATAGAGGTTTGGTGTGGACATGTGCTTTCATTTCTTTTTAGTGTGTACCTAGGAGTGAAACTGCTGGGACGTATAGTCAATATATACTTAGCATTTGACAATGGCCACACCATTTACAATTGCACCAGCAATACATCAGGGTTCAGATTTCTCCAACTTTTGTCAACACTTGATCTCGTATATTGTTTTCATTTTAGCCATTCTAATTCATGTGAAGTAATATTCCATTGTGTTTTTGATTTGCTAGTTAATTAATAAGCATCTTTTCATATGCTTATTGGCCACTTATATATCTTCTTTAGAAAATTATTGATCAAAATTCTTTGCTTTTTATAATTTGGTTATTTGTATTATGATTGAGTTATAAGTATTCTTTCAGATTCTGTGTTTCCCTCTCCCTGCCCTCCTCCACTTTCACTCTGTTTCTTTTCTTCAAAAATAAACAAACTTTAAAAAATTAAAATAAATAAATAAACATTAAAAATGTTTTAAAAAGTTTATTATTGAGAGAGAGAGAGAGAGGGAGGGAGAGAGAGAGGGAGAGAAGGAGAGTGGAGGAAGGGCAGAGAGAAAGGGAGAGAGAGAATCCCAAGTAGGCTCTGTACTGACAGCAGAGAGCCCTATGCAGGGCTTGAACTCACAAACTGTGAGATCATGACCTGAGCCGAAGTCTGATGCTTAACCAACAGAGCCAGGCAGGTGCCGCCAAATACTACTCTCATTCTGTTCATTAATTTTTAATGTTAATGTTATAATTTGCACTATATATATATGTATATATATATACATATATATAATTTGCATTATGTATATGCAAAGACAAATATATAATATATATATTATATATAATATATATAATACATTTGTCTTTGCATATATATATATATATATATATATATATATATATAAATCTTGATAGAATACAAAATTTCAGGTAGCCCCTGACAAGTTAGGACAGACATTTGTAAAAATTTGCAAATGAGGTCTGTGCTTTTTCATCTGGTTTGAGGGTGGGAAATGGGAACTGGACTGAGTGCTCAAGATCCTGGTTGCACTAGGAAGGAATAGTGGGAAGGGTGAGTAAAACATCACAAAACTTTCCTGTCATTTTGGACACAAGTTCCTCTTGATCATGTGTTTGCTTTGTTGCTTTAAACCTTTGTTTTACAAAGATCTTATCAAGTTGGTTCAGATATCTTCTTTAGGCAGGAGAACTGGGAGCTTCCTATTCTCCCATTTTACTGGAGCACTTTTCTGTTGTTGTTTACTTTATTTAATTTTTTATTGAAAATAACAGTATTATGTTAGTTTCAGGTGTACAACATATTGATTTAGCCATTCTATCCATTACTCAGTGCTCACCATGGTAAGTGTAGTCACCATCTGCCATTATACAATATTATTATATTATTGACTGTATTCCTGTACTTTTCATTTTTGTGACTTATTTATTTTATAGGCGGAATTCTGTTTCTCTTAATCTCCTTTATTTCACCCATCTCCTCACCCACCTTCCCTCTGACAATCACCAGTTTGTTTTCTGTATTTAAGAGTCTGGGTTTTGTTTGGTTTGGTTTGGTTGTGTATTTGTTCATTTGTTCTTTATGTTCCAATGTGAGAGATATATGGTATTTGTCTTTCTCTGACTTATTTCACTTTCAGGCTCTGTTCATTTTTCTTTTTTCCCCTCCCTATTATTCCAATTGCATAATCTTTCTATTGATATATGTTCAAGTTTATTGATTCTTTTTAAAAAATAATTTGAGTATTATTGATAGAGTATTACATTAGTTTTAGGGGTAGAACATAGTGATTTGGCAAATTTATACATTATGTTATGCTCACCACAAGTGTAGCTACTTTCTGTCACCATACAACAAACACTATTACACTATCACTGATTATATTCTCTATGTTGTGCCTTTTATCCCCATGATTGATTCATTCCATAACTGGAAATCTGTATCCCCCACTCCCCTTCACCCATTTTTCCATATCCCACCCCCTTCCTCTCTGGCAACCATGAGTTTTTTCTCTGTATTTATAGTTCTGATTTCACTTTTTGTTTGTTTATTCATTTTTTTAGATCCCACAATAAGTGAAATCATTTTGTATTTGTTATTCTTTGTCTGACTTATTTCACTTAGCATAATAATCTCTAGGTCCACCCATTATGTCCCAAATGACAAAAGCTCAACCCCTTTTATGGCTATATAATTTTCATGTGTGTGTGTGTGTGTGTGTGTGTACACCACATCTTTCTTATCCATTTGTCTGTTGATGGACACTCAGGTTGCTTTCATATTTTGACTATTGTAAATAATGCTGTGGTAAGCATAGGGATGCATATATCTTTTCGAATGAGTGTTTTGTTTTTTTGGTTTGTAAACACCCAGTAGTGGAATTATTGGATCATATGGGATTTTTATTTTTAATTTTTTGAACACTCTCCACACTATTTTCCACAGTGGCTATACCAATTAACATTCTCACCAGCAGTATACAATTGTGATTATTTTTTCTGCACATCCTTGCCAACACTTGTTATTTCTTGCCTTTTTTATTTCAATCATTCTGACAGGTGTAATGTGATATCTCATTGTGGTTTCAATTTATTTTTCTATGATAATTAATGATATTAAGCATCTTTTCCTGTGTCTGCTGGCCATCTGCATGTCTTTTTGGGAAAAAAAATGTCTATTCAGATCCTCTGCCCATTTTTAATCAGATTATTTGGGGTTTTTTGGTGTTGAGTTGCATACTTTATATATTTTGGATATTAACCCCTTACCAAATATATCATTTGCAAGTATCTTGTTCCATTCATTAGGTTGCCTTGTCATTTTGTTAACGGTTTCCTTCACAGTGAAAAAGCCTTTTAATTTGATGTAGTCCCAATAGTTTATTTTTGCTTTTGTTTCCCTTGCCTCAGGAGACATATCTAGAAAAATGTTGCTACAGTGAATTTCAGAGAAATTACTGCCTGTGTTTTCTTCCAGGATTTTTAAAATTTTATTGATTTATTTTGAGCCACAGGGGCAGAGAGAGGGGCAGAGACAGAGAGAATCCCAACTAGGCTCTGCACTGTTAGCATATAACCTGAGGTGGGGCTCCATGAGATCATGGCCTAAGCCAAAATCAAGGGTCAAACACTTAACTGAGGCACCCAGGCACCCCACTTCCAGGATTTTCATAGTTTGAAATCTCACAATTAGGTCTTTAATGCCTTTTAGTTTATTTTTGCATAAGGTGTTAGAAAGTGGTCCAATTCTATTCTTTTACATGTCACTCTCCAGTTTTCTTTCTCTTTCTTTCTTTCTTTCTTTCTTTCTTTCTTTCTTTCTGCATATCTATCTATTATCTATCTATCTACCTATCTCTCTATCATCTATATCTATCTATCTATCTATCTATCTATCTATCTATCTATCTCTTTTTCTTTCCTTCTTTCTTTTCTTTCTTTTCTTTCTTTCTATCATCAATCAAGTTTTTATTCAAATTCCAGTTAGTTAGCATACTGTGTAATATCAGTTTCAGGTGTGCAATATAGTGATTTAACACTTCGATACATCACCTGTTGCTCATCACAAGTGCACTCCTTAATTCCCTTCACTTATTTCACCTATCCCCCCACCCACCTCCTCTCTGGTAATGATAATTTTGTTTTCTATAGTTAAGAGTCTGTTTCTTGGTTTGCTTCTTTCTCTCTCCTATTCTCCCTCTCTCTCTCCCTTTTTCCCTTTGCTTATTTGTTTTGTTTCTTTTTTTTTTTTAATTTTTTTTCAACGTTTATTTATTTTTGGGACAGAGAGAGACAGAGCATGAACGGGGGAGGGGCAGAGAGAGAGGGAGACACAGAATCGGAAACAGGCTCCAGGCTCTGAGCAGTCAGCACAGAGCCCGACGCGGGGCTCGAACTCCCGGACCGCGAGATCGTGACCTGGCTGAAGTCGGACGCTTAACCGACTGCGCCACCCAGGCGCCCCTGTTTTGTTTCTTAATGCCAGATCATGCCTACTCTTGAGCTCCTCTAGTGCATTTTTGTTTAAATTATAATTTTCAACTCTCAAATTTTTATTTTTGAATACTTTCTATTCATTATTTATATTATGTATGCGATGAGACATTATCATATCTTATTCATATTTTATTATTCTTTTATTTGGTTCTTTGAATATATTTTTAACAGTTTATTTGAGTCTTTCTCTCCTAAGTCCAACATCTGGGCCCTCTTACAGGCAGCTTCTGTTGTCTTCTTTCAGTTGCCTGTGTTGGGTCACACTTCGCTTTTTCTTCTATGTCTCACAGCTTTTAGTAGAAAACTTGGTATTTCAGATAATATATTGTAGCCAGTGAAGATATTGATCTCTTCTCCCCATTATCCATGTTACTTGATTTTTATTTGCTTAGTGTTTTCACTGGCCTATTTCAATAAAATCTATTTCCCACACAGTCTGTTGTCTCTAATGTCTATCTTTAGAGGCTTTTAGCCTTGGACATGTACACTCACCCTATAATAAGAGTGGTTTTCATAGGCCTTTCTTTTACTGTCTTTTTCTCTGATCTTGTTGTTAAACTACCTCTGTATCACACATGACTTTTGTCTAATTATTGGCTGATTGCTTTGGTATTTATGACAATGACCTGGGACATACATTGCTCTACAGTATAACTCAATTAAATTTGAACCCCTTTGCTGGAGTCATGTCTGAGTTTAGTTTTGGGGGCTTATTTTTAATGAACTTATTCTTTGAGGCTTAATCCTAGAAGGGATTTTCCTGGTTCTTGCTATAAAACTTTTATCTTGAGTATGATTTAGCTTGTTGCAGACTCTTCCACCAAAATATTTTTTTTCTGACATTGCCTTTAGACTTGAACTTCCCCATGCTCCGTTTCAGTAAAATCACTTTCTTTGGGAAGAGCTACTGAGGTCTTTGCTCTTATTGCCTCCCTGTCCTCCTGCACAAATTCTCTGTGCTACTGTTTCTGATTATAGGGTGTGGACAATGGCCCACTTCTATAAAAGTGACACCCTTTCTTTACCAGCAGAGAACTGAAGAGGAATAGTAACCTCTGATCTACCCGCTTGGCATTTCTGCTAAAGAAACTCTGCCCTATGAAGGAACTGGGACAAGATATATTGATGTCCAGTATTCTCAGGTATCCTTGTTGAAGGTAGAGTTTTTACCCTCCAGTTGGGAGCTAGGTAGATTAAGAGATTCTTACATATTCTGGCACCTCTTGTTTGGAATAGACTTTCTGTAACATGGAACTAGAGTGGATGAGAAATTCTAGTGTTTTGCATCTCCAAGGAATATGTTATCATACTAAACTTGGAGCTGGGGACAGGGAGCCTTATGTTATTAGCTGCACTCTCTTGAGAGAAAACTTCTGTCACATTGAACTGATGGAGTGGGAGTGGGTCATGACTCAAATGCCACAGACTCTTATTCTTCTTAATGGGCTCTAGTATTTTTTCCTGAATAAATGTTTCTCAATTTCCTATATGTCCTTAGATCAACTTCCATACTTTAAATATGTTTAAAAAATAAATTTTTCTATTTATGGTTATTTCACTGAGGAGTGTGTCCGTAGAAATCTTCATCATGTCATTCAGGAAGCCCACCTACTCCCTTACAAATTTTTTTTTCCCCCAGATGGCCATGTTTTTGTTTTTGTCTTTTTCTTTTTTGTTTTATTTATTTATTTATTTATTTATTTATTTATTTATTTATTATTTTTAATTTTATTTTTTTTTAAATTTACATCCAAATTAGTTAGCATATAGTGCAACAATGATTTCAGGAGTAGATTCCTTAGTGCCCCTTACCCATTTAGCCTATCCTCCCCTCTCACACCCCCTCCAGTAACCCTCTGTTTGTTCTCCATATTTATGAGTCTCTTTTGTTTTCTCCTCCTCCCTGATTTTATATTATTTTTCTTTCCTTTCTCTTATGTTCATCTGTTTTGTCTCTTAAAATCCTCATATGAGTGAAGTCATATGATATTTGTCTTTCTCTGACTGAATAATTTCACTTAGCATAATAGCTTCCAGTTCCATCCACATAGTTGCAAATGGCAAGATTTCATTCTTTTTGATTGCCAAGTGATACTGCATTATATATATACACCACATCTTATTTATCCATTCATCCACAGATAGACATTTGGGCTCTTTCCATACTTTGGCTATTTTTGATAGTGCTGCTATTAACAACCTTACAAATAATATTTAATCCCTACTTATACATTAAAAAATAATCTCCAACTTTTCTAAAAAAGCAGAATTTATTTTTGAAACAAAACTGTAATAAATGATCATCAGAAAAATAAAAATCTGACATTTTCTGTGGAGGAAGTCCACAAGATAAGCATGACTTTATACCCAAGTCATCAAAAGTATATCTGTACACTTAACATGAGATGGAGGAAAGAAATAGACTCCTCTGATGAGAACATTTCCATCAATTACAACACAAGAAAGTGAAGGGTCTAGTCAGTGTACAATTATGGCTGCCACAACGATGGTTAAGAGAAAGTTTCAGGCCCTGAAATTCTGAGACCATATGAATCTAAAGCTTAGTGGGATATTACTTAAACAATAATCTATGCCACTTTACTTATTTCACAGGTGAAAATGCTGTGGAACACACAGGTGGGTTGTCAGAGCTGAGACAAGGCCCTCAGATTCCCAGTTCTGGGTATATGCAATGGGAAACATCATTCGACCTACTGTTACTCTCACCCGTAAAATACATAGAATTATATGAAGAAGCAAGTTAATTCTTTATTTTTCATATAATTTATTTTCATATTGGTCTCCGTAAAACACCAAGTGCTCATCCCAACAAGTGCCCTCCTCAATGTCCATCACCTACTTTCTCCTTTCCCCCACCCCCATCAATCCTCAGTTTGTTCTTAGCATTCAAGAGTCTCCCTCCCTCTCTGTAACTTCCTCCCCCCTTCCCCTCCCCAATGGTCTTCTGTTAAGTTTCTCAAGATCCACATATGAGTGAAAACATATGGTATCTGTCTTTCTCTGCCTGGCTTATTTCACTTAGCATAATACCCTTCAGTTCCATTCACGTTCCTGCAAATGGCAAGATTTTATTCTTTCTCATTGTCAAGTAGTATTCCATTGTATATAGAAACCACATCTTCTTTATCCATTCATCAGTTGATGGACATTTAGGCTCTTTCCATAATTTCACTATTGTTGAAAGTGCTGCTATAAACATTGGGGTACAAGGGCCCCTATTCATCAACACTCCTGTATCCCTTGGATAAATTGCAAATACAAATAGCAGTTCTATTGATGGGTCATAGGGTAGATCTATTTTTAATTTTTTGAGGAACCTCCACACTGTTTCCAGAGCGGCTGCACCAGTTTGCATTCCCATCAACAATGCAAGAGGGTTCCCATTTCTCTACATCCTCTCCAGCATCTATAGTCTCCTGATTTGTTCATTTTAGCCACTCTGACTGGTGTGAGGTGGTATCTTAGTGTGGTTTTGATTTGTATTTCCCTCATGATGAGTGACGTTGAGCATCTTTTCATGTATCTCTTGGCCATCTGGATGTCTTGTTTGCAAAAGTGTCTATTCATGTCTTCTGCCCATTTCTTCACTGGATTATTTGGTTTTCAGGTGTGGAGTTTGGTGAGTTCTTTATAGGTTTTGGATACTAGCCCTTTATCTGATATGTCATTTGCAAATATCTTTTCCCATTCTGTCAGTTGCCTTTTAGTTTTGTTGATTGTTTCCTTTGCAGTGCAGAAGTATTTTATTTTGATTAGGTCTCAATAGTTCATTTTTGCTTTTAATTCCCTTGCCTTTGGATATGTGTTGAGTAAGAAATCACTGCGGCTGAGGTCAAAGAAGTTTTTTCCTGCTTTCTTCTCTAGGGTTTTGATGGTTTCTTGTCTCACATTCAGGTCCTTCATCTATTTTGAGTTTATTTTTGTGTTGGTGTAAGAAAGTGGTCTAGTTTCATTCTTCTGCATGTTGCTGCCCAGTTCTCCCAGCACCATTTGTTAAAGAGACTGTTTTTTTCTTCCATTGGATACTCATTCCTGCTTTGTCAAAGATTAGTTGGCCATACATTTGTGGGTCCAATTCTGGGGTCTCCATTCTATTCCATTGGTTTATGTGTCTGTTTTTGTGCCAATACCATACTGTCTTGATGATTACAGCTTTGTAGTAGAGGCTAAAGTCTGGGATTATGATGCTTCCCGCTTCGGTCTTCTTCTTCAATATTGCTTTGGCTATTTGGGGTGTTTTTTGGTTCCATACAAATCTTAGGATTGTTTGTTCTAGCTTTGAGAAGAATGCTGGAGCAATTTTGATTGGGATTGCATTGAATGTGTAGATTGCTTTGGGTAGTATTGACATTTTAACAATATTTATTCTTCCGTTCCATTAGCATGGAAATTTTTTCCATTTTTTTGTATCTTCTTCAATTTTCTTCCTAAGCTTTCTATAGTTTTCAGCATACAGATTGTTGACATCTTTTGTTAGGTTTATTCCTAGGTATTTTATGGTTCTTGGAGCAATTGTGGATGGGATCAGTTTCCTTATTTCTCTTTCTGTCGCTTCATTATTGGTGTACAAAAATGTTACTTCTTGCAAAGACTTAATTTTGCATCTATATTCTGGCACCTTTTGGCAGGTAAACTTGATGAGTCACTCATCTGAATTGGAGAAATACGCAATATTCAGCAACCTAAAGCTCGAAAATAAGGGCCTGGGTGGCTCACTTGATTAAGTGTCTGACCTCAGCTCAGGTCATGATCGTGTGATTTGTGACTTCAAGGTCTGTGCAGACAGTTCAGACCTGAAGCCTGTCAGATTCTGTGTCTCCCTCTCTCTCTGCCCCTACCCCACTCACACTCTGTCTCTCTCTGTCTCAAAAATAAATAAACATTAAAAAAATTAAAGTTCAAAAATAGAATATTAGAATAGGAAATAACTTCATAAATGCCAAACTACTTGTCTATACCAGGATTTCTAGCCATAGACAACAGAACACAGGCTGGCTAACTTAGAAATGTAGTTGATCAGTATAAGATTGCATAGTTTAAAAGATGAGTAGGAAGGCTGGGGAAGTAGGCCTAGGCAACAAGCAGGCACAGGTGGAGACAAGTCCAACCAAGAACCCAGGTGATATCACAGTATGGAGACTAGTTAGTTGACAATGACACTACCTATGGCACCACCCCCAACCAGACTGTCACTGCCATACTCTGCTCTCCTCATGACCCTGCTGATTATTACCTCTGCCTGCCCTGAACTCTGGTCTCTCCCTCAAGATTACAACCATTCAGGCCTAGGTCTTCCAAGGCAAAGGGGGTTGGAATCACCTAGCTACTCCATCTTTCATGGTGGGGGAAGGGTATCTAGATGCTAAGCAACTCCAAATGACAAATTGCCCCTACAACAGTTATTGCTATTATGATCCAATCGATCCCTCCTCACCCCTGAAAAGCTGTCCAGAAAGTTTCACCTTGCTCTGAAATACACGAACACCGAGACCATCCAGACTAAGTATTTTTCTCAGACCACAAAATCAGAGGCTCAGGGAGCAAAGCCAGGAGCAGAGTGACCCTGGTGTTCCTTCCCTTACATAACAGACCACAGTCCCACCTGCCAACTCTACCTTCTCTTCCATTCTGGAATCCATGTCAATCCATGTAACCTCTGAGGTAGCAAAATGCATGCTGTGCATCATACAGACAGACACCCCACACATAAAATCATGCATTATCACAGTCCTGTACATGTCATAATTTCACCCTGTTTTCTAGTATCCTCATTGTTGTAGGACAGAAGGCAGGTGACAGATATACCAAGACAAATCACATTCTAAGGAAGCCAAAAGGGAGTCCTAGGTATGAGGGAAACTGGACTGCAGCTATGGACACAGATGTCCATCATTCTGCTAAGGTTTTACTTAGTGTTTCCTGGGAACTCAGCCCTGGGATTCACCAGCTGAGGGAAAAGAGAGACAGAAAATATGACCCTTCGACTATAGGGGCTCACTCTTTAGGAAAATACAATCTAGATTTTAAAAAATACATAGGGGTGCCTGCAGGGCTCAGTCAGTTAAGAGTCTGACTCTTGATTTTGGCTCAGGTCATGATCTCATTGTTCATGAGATCAGGCCCTGTTTCAAGCACTGTGATGACAGCACAGAACCTGCTTGGGATTTTCACAGAAACTGCTTGGGATTTTCTCGCTCTTGCTCTCACTCTCTGCCCCTCCCCCCCACACACACACCCACACACATACACACACACTCTCTCTCTCTCTCTGTCTCTCAAAATAAATAATAAATATTAAAAAATACACAAATAATTTCAATGGTTAATAAGGACTCAGCTCAGCAGGGGAAAACATAATTAAAAAAATTAAAGTATCTCTTGAATTTATTTTCTCTTGTATTCTTTTTAGCATTTTTATTTTTAAAATTAACATTACCTGACTTAAAACCTCAAAGTTATTTTTTTAATTAGTTTTTTTTTCAAAATTTAAATCTCAAGTTTTTATTTATTTATTTATTTTTTTATTTTATTTTATTTTTATTTATTTATTTATTTTTTTATGAAATTTATTGACAAATTGGTTTCCATACAACACCCAGTGCTCATCCCAAAAGGTGCCCTCCTCAATACCCATCACCCACCCTCCCCTCCCTCCCACCCCCCATCAACCCTCAGTTTGTTCTCAGTTTTTAACAGTCTCTTATGCTTTGGCTCTCTCCCACTCTAACCTCTTTTTTTTTTTTTTTTCCTTCCCCTCCCCCATGGGTTCCTGTTAAGTTTCTCAGGATCCACATAAGAGTGAAACCATATGGTATCTGTCTTTCTCTGTATGGCTTATTTCACTTAGCATCACACTCTCCAGTTCCATCCACGTTGCTACAAAGGGCCATATTTCATTTTTTCTCATTGCCACGTAGTACTCCATTGTGTATATATACCACAATTTCTTTATCCATTCATCAGTTGATGGACATTTAGGCTCTTTCCATAATTTGGCTATTGTTGAGAGTGCTGCTATGAACATTGGGGTACAAGTGCCCCTATGCATCAGTACTCCTGTATCCCTTGGATAAATTCCTAGCAGTGCTATTGCTGGGTCATAGGGTAGGTCTATTTTTAATTTTCTGAGGAACCTCCACACTGCTTTCCAGAGCGGCTGCACCAATTTGCATTCCCACCAACAGTGCAAGAGGGTTCCCGTTTCTCCACATCCTCTCCAGCATCTATAGTCTCCTGATTTGTTCATTTTGGCCACTCTGACTGGCGTGAGGTGATACCTGAGTGTGGTTTTGATTTGTATTTCCCTGATAAGGAGCGACGCTGAACATCTTTTCATGTGCCTGTTGGCCATCTGGATGTCTTCTTTAGAGAAGTGTCTATTCATGTTTTCTGCCCATTTCTTCACTGGGTTATTTGTTTTTCGGGTGTGGAGTTTGGTGAGCTCTTTATAGATTTTAGATACTAGCCCTTTGTCCGATATGTCATTTGCAAATATCTTTTCCCATTCCGTTGGCAAGGGAATTAAAAGCAAAAGTGAATTACTGGGACCTTATGAAGATAAAAAGCTTCTGCACAGCAAAGGAAACAACCAACAAATCTCAAGTTTTTAAATACAAGGTCTTATAGGTAGTATCTTTTGTTTCTGAAGCTGGACAACTTCTAGAGCTCATCTATCAGCCTAATGAATTAATCTTTTTTGGAGACTGAAATGCCATCAATATTTTTTGATATCTTTTCCAACTCAAAACAGCTAGATTTGATACAAGTTCAATGTCATTCCTTCAAAATGTAACTCATCTTTTTGGGCTCGAAGTTCTAAAGAAAACACACCTGACTTTGTTCATATAGTAAAGATATATTTTGCTCACAAGAAATTTTGGATTTCAATAAGACTCACTCTGCTGAAAAAGGATGTAGACATAGCAATGAGCAAACCCAGCATTACCACCAGGTCATGTTGGCAGGGAATGCAAAGTACAGTAATCTCCTTTCTATTTCCCCACTGTTGGTTGACCAAAAGCTTCTTTAGCTTTTCAGAGACTGAGTTCTACACTGATGTGATGGAAGGCCTGCCACAGAGTTCCTCTGGAGCTCTTCACAATGACTGTGTGCCAATTCAGATCAACGCTGGTATGTTTGGGGATGGCTTCTGAGACAGTTTTTATTTTCACAGTATATACAGCAAAGCGCTCAATGGTATTTTGATTTTGAAGTTTCTCCCTACTCCACCTTATGAAATGTTATTACTGCAGTTACATGTCTTTCAGTTCTTTTCTTGGATCTAACCCCTCTGGAAAAGTAACTACAGAAAGAGGAAACCAACTCTTGTTATGTGATTTGCTACTGGTATTGGTGGAAAGCCCTTTTGGTCTTCTTTGAGTAATCTGGTTTGGTGTTGAATTGGCCATTCCCTATATAAATATTGTCTGGGATTGCTCTGGGGATATTGCTGTATGTTATCTTAGCCCCCTTTGCCATGGAAGCACTACATCACTCTTAGAAAAACCTGAAAATATACCAGTTTCCAATTCATATTATGAGAACTTAGTATTTCTCTGTCCTCTACTGTGGGTCCTGATCACCAAATGCAGAGAAAACACCCACTCAGCACCCTTACACAGATGTACACATTGTGACATATGGTTCACTTTTTATTATAACTTCTGTAGGCTCACAGAGAAAAAGAGAGTCCTGTTTGGGCTCTGATGTTCAGTCAAAGTTTCTTACAGGGGTTGATAAGACTATAGAGGTGGAAGCGGAAGCTGATTTCATAATTCTGAAACAACCGCACAAGCAAGAAACTTAATCAAATGTCTGGACATATTAAAGCTTGTAGACTGTTAGAAAATGTTGAATCTGCATCCTAAAATAGTTGATTACCACGCTTACAGCACGTCAGTCATTATTCCTCTGACTCATAACTTTGATGAATTAATGGATAATAAATATGACATATTAAAAAAAAACAAACTTTGTTTATGAGGAAAACACTTCCATAATGGTGCAGTCAGGACCAGTGAAAATCTGTTCTTCCATAAAAGCCATGAGAACACCAGCAAAAAATTTTAAAAGCAACTTCTTCAGAAGTCTGGAAATTAACCAAGACTTTCTGTATCTGGGGGAAATGGTTGAATATTAGTAATGACAGAGAGCTTTGTGAAATTTAAATTTACCTTATTTCCATTCCACTATCCCCAGTTTTGTGGTAAACGTGGAAACTGACAGATATCATAGTGGCCTTGGAAAATATCAGCCTAGTAGCCACTAGACAAGATAGATGTAGAATTCCAACAAAAGCCCTATTTGCTTAAAATTATAATTATGTAAATGGTCTGACAGTTCCCTGGAAAACTCCACTCATAGGTTTTGTTTTAATTTGACCTACCCAGAGCACATTCAGTACAAACAGCCTTTTCCCAAGGTCATCTGTCAAAACACTTATTGAAAATTGTTTAACAATGTAGCTAGTTGATGTGGCAATAACAGTTGGGGCTAAACAAGCCACCAAAAACCTTAAAAGGAAAAACAGGAATGGGATGTCCAAAAGTGTCTCTGAAAAGGTCTAACAGATTTGTAGAGGTCTAGAAGTTATCAAGCATTTTCAGGTCTGCATGCCCAGGAAAATTCTGGCACAGCCCTAGTCTGTCCCTTGTGCTGACCTTGGGGTTCTGCATGTGCAAGAAGTAAAGGGTAAGGTAAAGTTGTCAACTGCCTGGTTGGGTGCTAAATGTGTGCCCTAATCTGCCCACAGAGCCCCTTGCCAAATGCTCATATACTGATCAGATCAAAGTATTTAAGGAGATACAATCTTTAGCTGACCACTGAGATAACCAAGCACAAATGCCAGTGGCTATACACACACAAAAATGGACTTTACAGAGTTAGTTTGAGAAAGCCACTTAACAAACAACTGTAACAAAGGAGTGATACTAGGCTAAGTATAAAAATATTGATCAATTGACTATTTCAAGAGTCTATAAATAACCTTTACATTTATGTTCAATTAATTTTTAATAAGGGTGCCAAAACAATTAAGTGGAAAAGTAGCGTTTCAACAAAAGTTTTGTTAGGACAACTGGATATACACACACAAGAGAATGAACTTGAACTCCTATCTTTCCCTATATGACCTACTACTGTCTAAATACTTCTTTTCCCTCCACGTTATTCTGGAAAAAATGCCATATAATGTTATTTCACCCAGACTTTTGTTTAAAACATGGCCATAATACAATTAGTATACTTTTTATATAAAAAAAATTAAACTTGGGGCACCTGGGTGGCTCAGTCCTTTAAGTGACCAACTCTTGATTTGGCTCAGGTCATGATCTCATCATTCATGAGTCAGAGCCCTGCATTGGGCTCCATGCTGACAGTGTGGAGCCTGCTTTGGATTCTCTTTCCCTCTCTTTCTGCCCCTCCCCTGCTCACTCACTCCCTCTTTCAAAAATAAATTTTAAAAACTTAAAAAAAATTAACTCTTTTAAATAAAAAAAAATAGTGTTCAAGTTTTTCCTGTTTACTTATAAATATACTTTTATAATAGGATTTTAATCGGGAATCACATTTTCCATCTTATTGATATATAGGATCTGCCCTCCAATTCCTATTTCTTTTTTCCTTGCAATTTTTGTATTCAAGAAAGTAGGTAATATTATTGAACTTCCTACATTCTGGATTCTGCTGATTGCATCACTGTAATGCTGTTGAGTATGTTCACTTGTTAACTGAATTTTCTATAAACTGGAAGTTAAATATAAAGACTTGCTTTGATACACATTCAACAATGTGGTGTGGCATTGTGTTTTCATCAGAATCTTTGGATGTAGGCCAAGTAATTCTTAATGACTTTCCTGCTTTTATTTGCTTTATAATGGCCCATTTTGTTCTCTTCTCCCTGGACTAAATGCTATGCTTATTAGACTTTTTGAAATTGTTCCATAGATTTCCAAGTCTCTATTTATTTTATCCATATTTTTTCTTTGTTATTTAGATGTGGTAATTGCTATTCAAGATTCTTTCCTCTGTCATCTCCATTCTGCTCTTGAGCTCATCTAGCATTTTTCTTTCAGATGCTGTAGTTTCAATTCCTGATATTTCTTTTATTTCATTTTTATAATTTTTTTTCTGAAAAATGCTTATTTTTCTGTTGATTTCAAGTTTTTTTCTTTTATCACATGAAGTAAAATTATTATATCTACCTTATTTTTTTGTCTTTATTTCAACATCTGGGGCACTTCAGGGCTTGCATCTGTGTCTTTTCACATGATAATTAACCAAATTCTCCTAGTTGTTTGTTGCTTACATGTTGTAAAATTTTGAATTGTATCCTGAGCATCATTAACGTTTCATTTGGGGGAGTCTGAATTCTGTTATGAATGTCAGATGTATTTTTCCAACTTTATTAATATATAATTGATACGACATTGTGAGTTAAAAGTGTACAATGTGTTGACTTGGTGTATGTTGTTAAGATGATTATTACCATAGATTTAGCTAACAAATCTCCATGTCAGATAATTATCATCCCTTGTTTGTAGTAGAAACATGTAAGATCTACTCTCTTAGCAACTTTCAATTATATAATACAGTCAGTCCTATTAGCTGAAATCACCATGCTGTACATTAGATCCCCATAGAATATGTAACTGAAAATTTGTAACCTCTGACAAACATCTCCCAATTTTCCCGTCTCAGCCCCTAGTAGCCACCATTCTATTCTCTATTTCTTTTCTTTTTTGTGAGAAAGAGAGAGAGAGAGAGAGAGAGAGAGAGAGAGAGAGAGAGAAAGAATCTCAACAAGCTCACAGAACCTGACATGGGCCAGAGCCCACAATCCTGGGATCATGACCTGAGCTAAAATCAAGAGTTAGATGTTCAACCAACTATTTTTGAGTTTCTAGTCGTGTTCTCTATTTCTACGAGTTTGGATTTTATAGAATCCACATATAGATGAGATCATGCAATATTTGTCTTTGTCTTATTTATTTCACTTAGCATAATGCTCTCAAGGTCCATCCATGTTGTCCCAAATGACAGGATTTCCTTTTGATGGCCAAATAATATTTTATTGTGTGTGTATATGTAAACATATATATTATACTAATAAGTTAATGTAATATGTACATACAGAAACCACATTCTTTTTATGTATTCATCCATTGATGAACAATTAAATTGTTTCTATGTCTTGGCTATGGTAAATAATTCTGCAGCAAACACTGGAATATGGATATCTCTTCAGGATCCTGTTTTCATTTTCTTAGAACACATACCTAGAAGTGTGATAGCTAAATTATATGGTAGTTCTATTTTTAATTTTTGGTTAAACCTCCACATTGTTTTCTAATGGCTGCACCAATTTACATCCCAGGAATAATGCACAGGGTTCTCTTTTCTCCACATCCTCATCAATAACACTTGTTATATCTTGTCTTCTTGATAATAGTCATTCTAGCAAATGTGAGGAGATATCTTATTGTGGTTTGGATTCTTATTTCCCTGATGATAAATAAGGTTGAGCATCTTTACATGTGTCTGTTGGCCACCTGTAGTCTTTAGAAAAAAAGTTTTAGTTCCTCTACCCATGTCTTAATTGGATTGTTTGTTGTTTTGTTATTAAGTTGAATGGGTTCTTAATATATTTTCTATATTAACTCCTTATCAGATACATGATTTACAAATATTTTCTTCTATTTTATAGGATGCCTTTTTATTTTTTTGATGGCTTCCTTTGCTGTGAAGAAGCTTTTTGGTTTGGTGTAGTCCCACTTGTTTACTTTTGATGTAGTTGCCTTTGCTTTTGTTGTCAAATGCAAAAAATCATAGCCAAAAGTGATGCCAACAAACTTACTGCCCATGTTTTCTTCTAGGAGTTTAATGGTTTCAGGTATTACATTCAAGTCTTTAATCCATTAAAGATATGTGTAAGATAGTGGCTCAGTTTCATCCTTTTGCATGTGACTGTCCTGTTTTCCCAACAATATTTATTAAGGAGAATATCCTTTTCCCATTGTATATTTCTTGTTCCTTTGTACTAAATTAGTAGAACATATATGTCTGGTTTTCTTTCTAGGCTCTCTATTCTTTTTCATTGGTCTGTATGTCTATTTTTATGCCAATACCATACTGTTTTGATTACTGTAACTTTGTAATACGATTTAAAATAAGAAAGTGTGATGCCTCCAGCTTTTTTATTTCTCAAAACTGTGGTGGCTATTAGGGGTCCTTTGTGGTTCTATACAAATTTTAGAATTATTTTTTCTAGTTCTGAAAGAAAAAAAAGTTTTGATTGAATCAGCATTTGGTTTTGGGTTTTACAGACATGTTAGCAATATTAATTATTCCAATACATGAGCACAGAATATCTTTCCATTTGTTTGTGTCTTCTTCAGTTTATTTCACCAATATCTTAGAGTTTTCAGTGCATGTCTTTTATGTCCTTGGTTAAATTTATTCCCAGGTATCCTAGGTATTCCTTTTGATACAGTTGTAAATGGGATGTTTAAAAATTTCTATTTCTCAAAGTTTATTACTAGTGGATAGAAATGAAACATATTTTTGTGTCCTGATTTTATATCCTGCAACTTTACTTAATTTATTTATTAGTTCTAGCACTTTTGGGGAGGAATCTTTAATATTTTACATATAATATCATTCCATCTGCAAGTAGTGAGTATTTTACTCTTTTGTCTCCAATTTGGATGTCTTGTATTTATTTATTTTTTTCCTCACTTGCTGTGGCTAAGATTTCCAATACTATGTCAAATAAAAGTGGCAGAAATGGACATTCTTGTATTCTTCTTTATCTTAGAAGAAAAGCTTTCAGCTTTTCATCATTGAGTATTATGCTAACTGTGGGCTTGTCATATGTGGTTTTTTATCATGTTGAGGTATGTACCCTCAATAAACCTCTTCGTTCAGATTTTTTATTATAAATGGATGTTGGTTTTTTAATGCCTTTCATGAATGCATTGAGATGATATCATTTTTATACTTCATTTTGTTAATGGGATGTATCACATTGATTGATTTGCAGATGTTGGACCCTCCTTACATCCCTGGATTAATCCTACTTGGTCATGGTGTATGATCTCTTTGATGTATTGTGTTTGCTAATATTTTGTTGAATATTTTTACATCTTTATTTATCAGGGAATTTGGCTGGCAAATTGTGTGTGTGTGTGTGTGTGTGTGTGTGTGTGTGTGATCCTTGTCTTGTTCTCAGATCAGGGTTATACTGGCCTTGAGAAATGAGTTTAGAAGTATTCCCTCTTTTATTTCTTTGGAAGAGTTTGAGAACTATAAAATTAATCCTTTTTCAAATGTTATTTCTTTGAAAACTTGGTAGAATCTTCCAATGAAGCCATCTGGTGTTGGATATTTTTCTGGTGGTGGTGTGGGGGGTGGTGATTACTGATTCAATCTATTTACTAGTAATCAGTCTGTTCATATTTTCTCTTTCTTCATGGTTCAGTCTTATTGGGTTTTATGTTTCTAGGAGTTTATCTGTTTCATCTTGGTTGTCAAATTTTTTGTAATAGAATTGTTCATAATAGTCTCTTATGATCCTTTATATCTCCATGGTGTCTGTTACATCTCTTTAATTTCCGATTTTATTTATTTATTTATTTATTTATTTATTGTTGATGCTTTTATGAATAGGATGATCTCTATTTTTTCACATATTCTATTGTTATTGCATGCAAACAACTGACTTTTGAATATTAACTTTGTATTCTGAAATTTTACAAAATTTGTTGATTAGTTCTAATCATTTGGGGAGACCTATATATATAATCATAGCATCTTCTTCATTCCTGATTTTAATGCCTTTTTGTTTTTCTTTGCTGAGATCTGTGCATCCATATTAATCAAGGATGTTGGTCTCTAGTCTTCTTTTCCTGTAGTGTCCTTACCTGGCTTTGGCATAAGAAAATGTTGGCCTCATAAATTTCATAATGTTTCATTTATTTTCAATTTTTGGAAGAGTTTGAAAAGGGTTGGCATTAATCCTTCTTTAAATTTTTGGTAGAATTCACCAGCATAATTATCTAGTCCTGGGCTTTCCATGTTGGGAGGTTTTTGATTATTGATTCAATATTTTTACTTGTTATTTGTTCAGACTTTCTATTTTTTCATGATTCAATCTTGATAGGTTGTATATTTCTATGAATCTACCTATTTTTTCTAGGCTATTCAATTTACTGGAATATTATTTTTAATAGTAGTTATTTTTGATCCATTTTATTTCCATAGAATCAGTTGAAATGTTTCATCTTTCATTTTTGGTTTTCTTTAAGTTCTATTTTTATTATTTAGCCTAGTAAATATTTCTGCATATTGTTTTTCTTAAAAAAAATGCTTTCACTTTTATTGAGCCTTTCTATTGTTTTTCTCTATTTTATTTAATTTTTTCTGATTTTTGTTATTTTCTTTCTTTACTAATTTGGGCTTAGGTTGTTCTTTTATACTTTCTTAAAGTGTAAAGTTATGTTGCTCACTGGAGGTCTTTCTGTTTCTTTGATGTGTGGTTTTATAACTATAAACTTCTTAGAACTGCTTTTAGTAGTGTCACATGTTGTATTTCAATATTTATTGAAATTGTATATTTATTGAATTGTATAATATGTTGTATTTCAATGTTTATTGACCCTCTAGTTGTTTAGGAGTGTTTTAATTTTTAATTTAGTTAATTTAATTGAAATTTAATTATGTTTAATAATAATTAAATAATTTAATTAAATTTAATTTTTATATTGTGAATTTTCCAGCTTTCCTTCCATTATTTATTTATGGTTTTGTGTCTTTGTGGTTGGAAAAGATAATTAGTACTATAGCAATCTTCTTAAATATGATGAGGCTTGTTCTGTGATCTATCCTGAAGAATGTTCTGAGTGCCCTTGAGAAGAATGTATGTTCTGCTGTTGTTTGATTAAATACTCTGTTAATGTCTGTTAGGTCCTTTTGTTTTAAAGTATGGTACAAGTCCAGAATTTCCTTGGTGATTTTTCTTTCTGGATGATCTATCAATTGTGTAAAAAGTACTGTTAAAGTACCCCACTCTTATTGTATTGTCATCTATTTCTCCTTTTAAATGTGTTGGTATTTGCTTAATATATTTATATGCTTCAATGTTGGGTCCATATGTACTTGTTATATTGTTATATAATGACCTTTTGTGTTTCTTGTTACTGCTTTTTGAATTAAAGCCTATTTTGTCTGACATAAGTACAGTTCCCTGCTCTCTCTTGGTTTTCACTTGATGGGATATAGTTTTTCAACCTTTCACTTTGTACCTATGTGTTTCTCTAAAACTGGAGTAAGTCTTGTAAGTAGAATATAGTAGGATCTTGTGGCGTTTTTTTGTTGTTTTGTTTTGTTTTTTGTTTGTTTGTTTTGTTTTTTATCCATAAATCCACTCTATGCTTTTGATTAAAGTTTGATCCATATACATTTAGAATAATTATTGATAGGTAAAGACTTACTAATGCTATGTTATTTTTTTGATCTGCTTTGTAGTTCTTTCTGTTCTTTTTTCTCTCTTAATATCTTTCTGCGTGTTGATAAATCTCTGTAGTGGTGTTTTTTTAATTCTCTTCCCTTTATATTTTATGAATCTATTGCAGCTTTTTGCTTTGTGGTTGTCATGAAGTTTATATAAAACATCTTATGGATATAATTGTTATTTTACACTGATAACTTTAATCTCTAAGAAGCCTAAACTTTTACTCCTCTCTTTTTATGTTTTTAATGTCACGATGTACTTCTTTTTATATTGTTTATTAACAAACTACTGTAACTATAGTTATTTTTAATACTCTTGTCTTTTAATCTTCCTACTAGAGTTAAGTGGTTAACCCTTCAACATATTATAATACTATTGTATCTGAATCTGACCCCATACTTACTTTACTAGTGTGTTTCCAAATGTTTTCACATTACTAATTAGTGTCTTTTCCTTTCATCTTGAAGAACTACTTTCAGCATTTCTTATAAGGAATGTCTAGTTGTGATGAAATACCTCAGATTTTCTTTGTCTCAGAGTCATTTCTTTTTCATTTCTGAAGGAAGCTTTGTTGCATAATATATTCTTCATTGGCAGGGGTTTTTTTTTGTTTAGTTTTTTGTTTTTTGTTTTTGTTTTTGTTTTTTTTGCAGTACTTTGAATATATCATTCCACTGTTTCCTGGCCTGTAAGATTTCTCCTAGGGAAATCACTGACAGCCATATGGGAGTCCCCTGTTGGTGGGAATGCAAACTGGTGCAGCCGCTCTGGAAAACAGTGTGGAGGTTCCTCAAAAAATTAAAAATATATATACCCTATGACCCAGCAATAGCACTGCTAGGAATCTATCCAAAGGATACAGGAGTGCTGATGCATAGGGGCACAGGCACTCCAATCTTTATAGCAGCACTTTCAACAACAGCCAAATTATGAAAGAGCGTAAATGTCCATCAACTGACAAATGGGTAAAGAAGATGTGGTTTATATATACAATGGAATACTACTTGGCAATGAGAAAGAATGAAATATGGCCATTTGCAGCAACATGGATGGAACTGGAGAGTATTATGCTAAGTGAAATAAGTCATACAGAGAAAGACAGATACCATATGTTTTCACTCATATGTGGATCTTGAGAAATGTAACAGAATACCATGGGAGAAGGGAAGGGGGAAAAAGTTACAGAGAGGGAGGGAGGCAAACCATAAGAGACTCTTAAGGATTCAGAACAAACTAAGGGTAGATGGGGGGTCGGGGAGAGAAGAAAGTGGTTGATGGGCAGGGAGAAGGGCACTTGTTGGGATGAGCACTGGGTGTTATATGGAAACCAATTTGACAATAACTTATATTAAAAAATAATAAAATAAAATAAAATAAATATTCTCTTTGTCTTTGGTTTTAAGCAATATTTCTATGAATGCATTCCCTTCTACTTACTCTGTTTAGAATGTAAGTCTTCTTGAATATGTGTTTATGTCATTAACCAGTGTTAGAATATTCTTACACAGAATGTCTTCAATTTTGTTTCCCTGTCATTCATTTGTCTTGTGAGAAGCCAACAGCAAATGTTTTAGATTTTTTTCCTTATTTCCTCTGCCTTTGACCACTTCTCTATTTTTTATTACTCGTATTCTCCTGGTGCTTCATTCTAGATATTTTTATTCCTTTTTTCAGTTGTGTCTAAACATTTATCAAATCAACCCACTGACTTCTTTATTTCAGTTATTTTATTATTTATTTCTCAAATTTTTATTTGATCCTTTATTATAGTTTCTAATTTCATGCTTAAATTTTCAAGCATTGCTATTTTTACTTATTTCAACAAATAAAGTATATTTTAAAGTTTCCATTTGATTTATTCATATTGCTTCTTTCCTCACATACTTGCTTACTTTACTTATATGATGAATATTTGTTATTTCATTTCTTAAAAAAATTTGAAGCCTCAGATGGTATTATATTATTTCAGAAGATTTGCATATTTTATATTCCAAGTAATATGGGGTTACCTCAATCCAATTTTAAGTTTTGAGATTGCTTCAAAATCTGAGCTTCCGGGGTGCCTGGGTGGATCAGTCAGTTAGGCATCCCACTTTGGCTCAGGTCATGATCTCAAGGTAAATGAGTTCAAGCCCTGCATGGGGTTTTGTGCTGACAACATGGAGCCTGCTTCGAGTTCTGTGTCTCCCTAACTCTCTGTCCCTCCCATGCCCCTGCTCTCTCTCTCTCTCTCTCTCTCTCTCTCTCAGAAATAAACATTTTTTAAATCCCAGCTTGGGGGCACGTGAGTGGCCCAGTCAGTTAAGCATGTGGCTCTTGATTTTGGTTCAGGTCATGATCTCACAGTTTGTGTGCTGTAGCCCCACATCAGGCTCTGTGCTGACAGTATGGAGCCTGCTTGGGATTCTCTCTCTCTCTCTCTCTCTCTCTCTCTCTCTGCCTTCTTATTGACACATGCCCTCTCTCTCAATCTTTCTCAAAATAAATTTTAAAATATTAAAAAAAATTCAAGGTTGCATTTAGTTTAGCCTCATTGCTAAAGGGCATTCTTTTGGTGTCCCAACACAAACTGAATGTGGTTTATCATGGCCTTATATCAGATGACCATAAAAATAACTTCTATGAGCCACTTATTTGAAATGAACAAACAGTCCCAGGGGAAAAGACCCAAATTCTGCACTTACTTTCCTGGGCCTCCACCTTCTCCAAGACTATTGCATGGTAGTAATTTACTATTTTAGGCTTTTCAATATATTTGAGCAGACTTTAAATATAATTTCTTTAGTTTTTGATTGTCCTTAATGAGGGAATTGGTGCATATAGCTTAGTGCACCAGTCCTGCAGTATTCTCCAGGATGAATCTCTAAACTTTCAGGTAAGTGTGACTAGTAAAGGACATTGAAGACACATCCAAAAACCAACTACTTTATATTTTATTCAGTGATCAATAATGATTAACTTTTCTCTTCATTCTTTAGCACTAATGTTCCAAATTTTATGTGGACAGGTAAAATATATATTTCCCCATTGCTTTTCAGCTACAAATTCACTGAAGTGATGTGTGAAACTTCTGGCCTCTTTTTTCTTCTTTTTTAATTGAAAGATAGTTGACATACAATATTATGTTAGCTTCAAGTGCACAAAATAGTAATTCAACAACCTATACATTGCACTATGCTCACCATGATAAGTGTAGTCTCCATCTATCAGCATACAATTATTCCAATACTATTGAGTGTTTTCCCCCATGCCATACTTTTTATTTATTTTATAACTGAAAGTTTGTGCATCTTAACTTCTTGGTTTATTTGAAGGGAATGGCCATGCCTCCACTTCTGTTTCTTCCCCTTTCTTACTAGATGAATGTGAATGTGTTACCATGCTCTCTCTGACCATACGGGCAAGGTCTTGGTCTCGAGATTCTGTGAAACTGTCCTACTGGCCCTATGCCACACACCCAGTTTGCTTCATGAGAAAGGAATGCATTTCTATTTTATTTAAGCTATTGAAGGTAGAAATTTGACTTGTCACCCTGTCCAATCTGTACCCTGATCAGTATAAATTGTATCCCCCAGAGTGGGTTGCTGCTAAGATAAAATCAAGTACATGGAGGGGCGCTTGGGTGGCTCAGTCGACTCTTTATTTTGGTTCAAGTCATGATCTTGTGGTTCACAGGTTTGAGTCCCATGTTAGGCTCCTTGTTCACAGTGTGGAGCCTGCTTAGGATTCCTTCTCTCCCTCTCTCTCTGTCTTCTCACACTCATTCTCTCTCTCTCTCTCTCTCAAAATAAATAAATAAACTTAAAAAAATCAAGTACCTATAGCATGTAGTATTGCCTGAGAGTAGGCAACCTAGAGAAACCTGAGATGACAAGAAAATGGATTCCCTTACAAAGAATCCAGAAAGAAATGCAGTCCTGCTTATAGCTTGCTCTCAGTCCTATGAGGCATATCCCAGGTTTCTGACCTGTGGAAGATTAATATAGTAGATGTGTGCTGTTTTTCAGTCAGTAAGTTTGTGGTAATTTGTTATGATAGCATAGGAAATAAATAAACTGAAGTAGGATTCAGACCCACACCATCTAACTTCATGTTCTAAGTTGTTTCTTTTACCTGGTAATTTTCATTATGCCAAAAGATCATTTGGTGAAACTGTCTTTTGTAAAACCTTGCACAGGAAACCATGTTCTAACAAGCCTGCTGACAGCACACAAAAAATGATATATTTTTGGCTGCTTCTTGCTGTCCTCACCAAAGCCTTCAAGGAAGATAAAGTTGAGCCTTGAAGAAATGTCTCTGAGGAAGCGGCCTTGCCAGTAGATAGAATGTGGCTTCAAGCTATCATGTGGCAGTTCCTGTTAAGAACCCCAGCACTGGGTGTTATACATAAGTGATAAATCACTAAATTCTACACCTGAAACCAATTTTACCATATGTGTTGACTAAGTAGACTTTAAATAAAAATTCAAATAAAAAAGAAACCCCAAATAAACAATGTGACTATCACTGTGGCATAAACCAGATAGATGTGAATTCCCATCCAAGCCTATGGCTTCAAATGACCTCCAGACAGCCACCATTAACTGAGAAAGAAAGAGACATGGAAGAAAACAGAAGGCATTAAACCAACAGCATGATTTTGGGAGTACAAACTATATAGAAAAGAGATGTCTTTGGCTGTTGATGCAAATAGACTGGATGCATAAATAATGTTTGAAAGAATTTATTTCTGAAGTAATTCCAAGTCTGGCCTTGGGACTTTAGGACTCCAACAAGCTCCAAGATGAAAGGAGCGTGATATCCAGTCCTACTGATCCATCACACTTGCCTTGGATTGTCTCTACTGCTACTTCAGAGAAAAATAAACTTCTGCCTTGTACAAGCAACTCGATTTTGAAGTTAATATTTATAAATCAATATATATTTCCTGCTTTTGATTTTGTAATAAAGCAAATAGCTAAATTTGAGAACACATAAAATTGCAGTTACTAAATGTATGTTTTTATTTAGCATCCTCTTCCAAGAAATGGGCAAATGAGTATAGAATTCTTTTCCACGTGAAAGTACTCTGGTTGTCTGGCAGAAATGTATTTATATGACTCTTTAGAATGAGGACTGGGATAAAAAGATATCTCTTTCTGATATTGAAAATGCCAGTAAAAGCCATTTATATGATTTCAAGAAGCTTGTTCAAGTGCTATATCACATAAATAGATTGAGTAGCTCAAAAAGCCACAAACTATCATTTTTAGAACTAAGGAACTTTTAAAGCTCAAAATAATCAGTTTTTGTAAAAAGACAAAAATTGGGCCCAGGCTACTCAATCATTGAGTTTGACTCATCGTCACCATATAATGTTTCCTTTGCTTTACTCTTCTGATGAAGAAATTGAGGATATCTTACAGGAAGTATTTAAAAACCACAACCAGTTCCTGTAGCAAGTCATAGGAAATGAAATCTATAGTTTAATGTAATCACATAAGGGAATAGGAATTAATTTGCTACTCTATTTCAACCTCTTTGTCTCCTCTTTAGTGTCTGATGAAGCTCTTAAAGTACTTTTTAAGAAGAGTTTTTACTTAACATTGAGCTTAGAAATTTGTATTGTGAGTGTGTGTGCAGGAAGTCACTAAGTTATTTAACCTAATTACAGAAGCGACATCCTATTTCCCAACCCCTTTAAAGTAAGCCCTGTCCTTTCTTTAAATTTTCCTTATTTAGGTGCCTGGGTGGCTCAGGCAGTGAAGTGTCCGACTTCAGCTCAGGTAATGATCTCATGGTTTGTGTATTCCAGTCCTGAATCGGGCTCTCTGCTATTAGTGCAGAGCCTGTTTGGGATCCTCTGTCTCTCTCTCTCTCTCTCTCTCTCTCTCTCTCTGTCTGCCCTACCTTGCTTGCTCTCTCTCCCTCTCAAAAAAAGTAAACATTAAAAAAATAATAAATACATTTTTCTTATGATTTTTTGATAATTTCATTAAAATATGCTTGTGCTCCACATAATATATGCTCCACATATGCTTGTGCTCCACAGAGAGAGAGAGGGAGAGAAAGAATCCCAAGCAGGCTCCATGCTGCTAACACAGAGCCTGACATGAGCCTCAATCTCACAAACCGTGAGATCATGACCTGAACTGAAATCAAGAGTTGGACACTTAAGCAATGAACCCACCCAGGTGCCCTTAATTTTTTTTATAAATCAAAGCATACTGCACAAAGCAAAAACTTCTCTGGCTTGCTTAATATATATATATATATATATATATATATATATATAGCCCTGGGTGCTGATATATGCCACTGGATTCATTTCTTTTCACTGCTGATTACTATCCCATATATGACTATATTGTTATTTAATTGTTACATATTGGCCAACATTTGATTTATACCCACTTGTTTACTATTTCAAATGGTGAAATTGTAGTTCTTTATATATACTGGTGCATGTATTCAAGAGTTTCTCAAGGAAGTAAGATTGGTGGTTCATAGTGCACATTTTTTTTTAAATTTTTTTTCAACGTTTATTTATTTTTGGGACAGAGAGAGAGCATGAACGGGCAAGGGGCAGAGAGAGAGGGAGACACAGAGGCGCAGGAAGATGGCGGCATAGGAGGACGCTGGGCTCACCGCGCGTCCTGCTGATCACTTAGATTCCACCTACACCTGCCTAAATAACCCAGAAAACCGCCAGAGGATTAGCAGAACGGAGTCACCGGACCCAAGTGCAGACGAGAGGCCCACGGAAGAGGGTAGGAAGGGCGGCGAGGCGGTGCGCGCTCCACGGACTGGCGGGAGGGAGCCGGGGCGGAGGGGCGGCTCGCCAGCCAAGCAGAGCCCTCGAGTCCGGCTTGCAAAAGCGGAGGGGCCTGACGGACTGTGTTCCAACAGCAAGCGCGACTTAGCCTCTGGGAGGTCATAAGTTAACAGCTCTGCTCGGAAAGCGGGAAGGCCGGAGGACAAAGGGAGGGTGAGCTGCGGAGCCCCCGGACGACAGAGCTCAGTTTGGCGGGGAACAAAGGAGCTCGCCAGCGCCATGTCCCCCGCCCATCCCCCAGCCAAAATCCCAAAGGGAACCGGTTCTGGCCAGGGAAATTGCTCGCTCCACGCAAACACCCAACTCTGTGCTTCTGCGGAGCCAAACCTCCGGCAGCGGATCTGACTCCCTCCCGCTGCCACAGGGCCCCTCCTGAAGTGGATCACCTAAGGAGAAGCGAGCTAAGCCTGCCCCCCCTCCCGCCGTGCACCTTGCCTTCCCACCCCAGCTAATACGCCAGATCCCCAGCATCACAAGCCTGGCAGTGTGCAAGTAGCCCAGACAGGCCACGCCACCCCACAGTGAATCCCACCCCTAGGAGAGGGGAAGAGAAGGCACACACCAGTCTGACTGTGGCCCCAGCGGTGGGCTGGGGGCAGACATCAGGACTGACTGCGGCCCCGCCCACCAACTCCAGTTATACACCACAGCACAGGGGAAGTGCCCTGCAGGTCCTCACCACACCAGGGACTATCCAAAATGACCAAGCGGAAGAATTCCCCTCAGAAGAATCTCCAGGAAATAACAACAGCTAATGAGCTGATCAAAAAGGATTTAAATAATATAACAGAAAGTGAATTTAGAATAATAGTCATAAAATTAATCGCTGGGCTGGAAAACAGCATACAGGACAGCAGAGAATCTCTTGCTACAGAGATCAAGGGACTAAGGAACAGTCACGAGGAGCTGAAAAACGCTTTAAAGGAAATGCAAAACAAAATGCAAACCACCACAGCTCGGATGGAAGAGGCAGAGGAGAGAATAGGTGAACTAGAAGATAAAGTTATGGAAAAAGAGGAAGCTGAGAAAAAGAGAGATAAAAAAATCCAGGAGTATGAGGGGAAAATTAGAGAACTAAGTGATACACTAAAAAGAAATAATATATGCATAATTGGTATTCCAGAGGAGGAAGAGAGAGGGAAAGGTGCTGAAGGGGTACTTGAAGAAATAATAGCTGAGAACTTCCCTGAACTGGGGAAGGAAAAAGGCATTGAAATCCAAGAGGCACAGAGAACTCCCTTCAGACGTAACTTGAATCGATCTTCTGCACGACATATCATAGTGAAACTGGCAAAATACAAGGATAAAGAGAAAATTCTGAAAGCAGCAAGGGGTAAACGTGCCCTCACATATAAAGGGAGACCTATAAGACTCGTGACTGATCTCTCTTTTGAAACTTGGCAGGCCAGAAAGAATTGGCACGAGATTTTCAGGGTGCTAGACAGCAAAAATATGCAGCCGAGAATCCTTTATCCAGCAAGTCTGTCATTCAGAATAGAAGGAGAGATAAAGGTCTTCCCAAACAAACAAAAACCGAAGGAATTTGTCACCACTAAACCAGCCCTACAAGAGATCCTAAAGGGGACCCTGTGAGACAAAGTACCAGAGACATCACTACAAGCATAAAACATACAGACATCACAATGACTCTAAACCCGTATCTTTCTATAATAACACTGAATGTAAACGGATTAAATGCGCCAACCAAAAGACATAGGGTATCAGAATGGATAAAAAAACAAGACCCATCTATTTGCTGTCTACAAGAGACTCATTTTAGACCTGAGGACACCTTTAGATTCAGAGTGAGGGGATGGAGAACTATTTATCATGCTACTGGAAGCCAAAAGAAAGCTGGAGTAGCCATACTTATATCAGACAAACTAGACTTTAAATTAAAGGCTGTAACAAGAGATGAAGAAGGACATTATATAATAGTTACAGGGTCTATCCATCAGGAAGAGCTAACAATTATAAATGTCTATGCGCCGAATACTGGAGCCCCCAAGTATATAAAACAATTACTCATAAACAGAAGCAACCTTATTGATAAGAATGTGGTAATTGCAGGGGACTTTAACACCCCACTTACAGAAATGGATAGATCATCTAGACACACAGTCAATAAAGAAACAAGGGCCCTGAATGAGACATTGGATCAGATGGACTTGACAGATATATTTAGAACTCTGCATCCCAAAGCAACAGAATATACTTTCTTCTCGAGTGCACATGGAACATTCTCCAAGATAGATCACATACTGGGTCACAAAACAGCCCTTCATAAGTTTACAAGAATTGAAATTATACCATGCATACTTTCAGACCACAATGCTATGAAGCTTGAAATCAACCACAGGAAAAAGTCTGGAAAACCTCCAAAAGCATGGAGGTTAAAGAACACCCTACTAACAAATGAGTGGGTCAACCAGGCAATTAGAGAAGAAATCAAAAAATATATGGAAACAAACGAAAATGAAAATACAATAATCCAAACGCTTTGGGACGCAGCGAAGGCAGTCCTGAGAGGAAAATACATTGCAATCCAGGCCTATCTCAAGAAACAAGAAAAATCCCAAATACAAAATCTAACAGCACACCTCAAGGAAATAGAAGCAGAACAGCAAAGGCAGCCTAAACCCAGCAGAAGAAGAGAAATAATAAAGATCAGAGCAGAAATAAACAATATAGAATCTAAAAAAACTGTAGAGCAGATCAACGAAACCAAGAGTTGGTTTTTTGAAAAAATAAACAAAATTGACAAACCTCTAGCCAGGCTTCTCAAAAAGAAAAGGGAGATGGCCCAAATAGATAACATCATGAATGAAAATGGAATTATTACAATCAATCCCTCAGAGATACAAACAATTATCAGGGAATACTATGAAAAATTATATGCCAACAAATTGGACAACCTGGAAGAAATGGACACATTCCTGAACACCCACACTCTTCCAAAACTCAATCAGGAGGAAATAGAAAGCTTGAACAGACCCATAACCAGCGAAGAAATTGAATCAGTTATCAAAAATCTCCCAACAAATAAGAGTCCAGGACCAGATGGCTTCCCAGGGGAGTTCTACCAGACATTTAAAGCAGAGATAATACCTATCCTTCTCAAGCTATTCCAAGAAATAGAAAGGGAAGGAAAACTTCCAGACTCATTCTATGAAGCCAGTATTACTTTGATTCCTAAACCAGACAGAGACCCAGTAAAAAAAGAGAACTACAGGCCAATATCCCTGATGAATATGGATGCAAAAATTCTCAATAAGATACTAGCAAATCGAATTCAACAGCATATAAAAAGAATGATTCACCATGATCAAGTGGGATTCATTCCTGGGATGCAGGGCTGGTTCAACATTCGCAAATCAATCAACGTGATACATCACATTAACAAAAAAAAAGAGAAGAACCATATGATCCTGTCAATCGATGCAGAAAAGGCCTTTGACAAAATCCAGCACCCTTTCTTAATAAAAACCCTTGAGAAAGTCGGGATAGAAGGAACATACTTAAAGATCATAAAAGCCATTTATCAAAAGCCCACAGCTAACATCATCCTCAACGGGGAAAAACTGAGAGCTTTTTCCCTGAGATCAGGAACACGACAGGGATGCCCACTCTCACCGCTGTTGTTTAACATAGTGCTGGAAGTTCTAGCATCAGCAATCAGACAACAAAAGGAAATCAAAGGCATCTTAATTGGCAAAGATGAAGTCAAGCTTTCGCTTTTTGCAGATGACATGATATTATACATGGAAAATACGATAGACTCCACCAAAAGTCTGCTAGAACTGATACATGAATTCAGCAAAGTTGCAGGATACAAAATCAATGTCCAGAAATCAGTTGCATTCTTATACACTAACAATGAAGCAACAGAAAGAGAGAGGGAGACACAGAATCGGAAACAGGCTCCAGGCTCTGAGCCATCAGCCCAGAGCCTGACGCGGGGCTCGAATTCATGGAACGCGAGATTGTGACCTGGCTGAAGTCATAGTGCACATTTTTAACACTAACAGATTATGACAGGCTGAACAATTAATGCATCTATGAAAGTTCCACATATATATGACAAAATGTGATATTGTCAGACTTTTCAATTTTGTTTCTAAGCTGGTGGATATTAAAAGACATCTCATTGTGGTTTTCATTTACGTTTACTGATGGGGTTTCTGATTATTGGCCAATTGATTTCTACATTGAAGTCCTTGTCATTTGTTTGTTCTTGTCATTTTTATTAGTGTTTTTTAAAAAAAATAATTTATAAAAGTTTGTATGATCATTTACCAGTCCGTGGCGCACCATCTCACTTTCTGAAATATTCATGTGATAGAATGGATAAAGCTTTATGTTTTGTGGTACTTAATTCTTATTTAAGAAACTCCCATGCTCCTACTCCAAGATGAAAATAACCTTTCTTTATACAATCTTTCAAATGTTTTTGTATTGCCCTTCATATGTAAGTTCTTATCCATCTGGAATTGTGCAGATGGTGTGGCATGGAGGGAGGGTGTGTCATATAATCTATTTTGATCCAATTTATTTTTCTATCTAGATAACCAAATGGATCAGCACTTTTTATTAAGAACTCCATCTTTTCCCCACAATTCTCCCATAAATCAGGTTTTCCTATGTGATGGGGACTGCTCAACTGGTCCATTTGTCTATCCCTGTGCTAATATCACTGTTTAAACTACTCTATTATTAGAGTAAGCCTTGGTATCTTATAAGACATGTTATCCTGATATGTTATTCTTCTGGAATTCCTAAACTATTAGAATTCTGTGTTTTAATGTAAATTTTAGAACTAGACTTTAAAGGAATGTGCATACACACACACACACACACACACACACACACGAAACAACTTTAGTATGTTGGTTGGAGTCATCTTGAATTTATTTGCTGATTTAGGGATGATTAGTATCATCTGAGGGTTTTTTTTATTTTAAACACCACATAAATTTCCACTTATTCAAATCTTAATATCTTTTATGAAATGTGTATAATTTTTTTTTCCATAACATCTTACACTTATTTTGTTAGATTTTTTTTTCCTGGTAAATGGAAACTCTTTTCACTATGAAGTATTATCTTTAATGCAAGGGATGCTTTTCTTATGAAGTTTCATGTAACTAGAGCTGAAACAACTTTCTTTTGTGCCTATATCTTTTGGATGCTAAATATAAATATTTCTACATGTTTTTGCTTGGGTAAAGATGGAATTGACTTTGTATATTGATTTTGTATTTTGCAACACAGCTAAAATAACTATTCTAATATTTTAGTATAGAATAATCAGGGTTTTTCTATATGGACAGTATTAAGATAAGTACATAATGAGACTTTTGTTACTTTTATAATCTTAAAATATCTTTTCATCTATTTTTACTTTACCCAATAAGCTAGGAAGTTCAGTAAACTTTTAAAAAATAAAACAATGATAGTGAAAACCTACATTCTGATAATAAAGACCTTTCACACTTTTACCATAAGATGTTTGTTTAAGAACCATGTCAGTAGAAATTTGTTTGTAATAGGATTTAAATAATGAAGTTCACAAAGGGACTCAAAAAAAACAAAGTATTTTCAACTTTTTTTTCACAAGTGCTTTTTGTTTCTTAGGGCAGCCCTATTGAAGTATAATTGACTTAAAAACAAGTCATATGTATTTAAAATATACAATAAAATAAGTTTTAACAAAAAAAAACCCCAGATGTTTGCTATACATGTTTTAAATATACTTTTAATTTAAAAAAGTTTTGGACTTACAGAAAAATTGTGAAGATAGCATGAAAACTTACCATACATCTAACACCCAGTTTCTCATATTGTTAACATATTATATTAGCTTCATCTATATAATTCATAGTTTTCAGGCTTTGTTTTTTATTACCTGGACATTTTTGAGGAGGATTGGTCCAGTATTGTGTAGAATGTCCTTCAATTGGGATTTGTCTGATGATTTTCTCACAGATTCAAATAGAATAAGGGTTTTTATTTATTTTATTTTTTTCAGTTTTATTTATTTATTTATTTATTTATTTATTATCTTTTAACTAGGCTCCATGCCCAACGTGGGGCTTGAACTCATGACCCTGAGATTGCGAGTTGTGTTCTCTACCAACTGAGCCAGGCATGCACCCCACAAGTAAGGGGTTTTGGAAGGAAAACCACAGAGGCAAAGTGCTACTCTCATCACATCATGTAAAGAGTACTATGGATATAATTTATCACCAGAACGTATCACTGTTGATGCTAACCTTGATAATGTGGCTAAGGCAGTGTTTGGCCAGCTTCTCCACTGTAAAGTCACTCTTCTCCAACCTTTTTCCAGGCTGTACTCCTTGCAAGTCTCTATACACACAGGAACCGGGGAGACGTGTTCTACCTCCTTGAAATGGGAATATTTACATAAATTATTTGGATGGAATTTTTCTGCAAAGCAGAATTTTGTATTATCACTTATCTATTTATTCTCATTTATTTATGTCAATATGGAATCATGGATATTTTATACTCCATCCTGCAAACTACTACTACTTTTTAAATTTTGTTGAGGAGGGGTTTGGGTTCCTTTTATTGTATTATGCCATTAGAAACCAAAATGTGGGCCCCTAGGAGTGCTCATTGTTATCTGGAGTTGTATCATTGTTTCTAGGCCCTCAGCTGACAGAGCAAGTCATGGGTATATACTAACCCATATCCATAAATATATGGATGTTCACTTATAATCTATAAATAAGGTGACATATATCAATCTGTATCTATGTTAAGCTAAGCATTGATTCATACTGATTTCTCAAACTCTTATTCTTTACCATGTGAATTATTCTATTATTGTGATTATTCTACTTTCTTCTTGGTTATTTGTAACTTCTCACCCAAACATTGAGAATCCTGGCTCCCAACACCTGCCATCTATTTTCTTAATTGTTCAATTCCTATAGAGTGGTTTCAGAATTGCTAATCCATGCCTACATGGGAAATAATTTTATCAAGTAGGGATATATAGTTGTACAGTTTTTGTGTTTGGTCTTAGAGACTTCACTCATTTCTAAAGTTATCTGACACCTTTACCTGACACTCTCTTCAGTGAGGTCGTTTCATCCATTTGTAGCACAGTTATTTGTAATACAGTTGCATTGTCTTGTTGCATTCTGCATTCTATCTTGAATTCCTTAAACCTACTGTAACATTTTTAAAAAATTTTTATACATTCACACAAATTCTATGGGTTTTGACAAATGTAGTGTTGTATGTCCACATTACAATATCATAAAAAATGGTTTTGCCTTTCAAAACATCTCTTGTGCTTCATATGTTCTAATCCTGTGTCCCCACACCAAAACAAAACAAAGCAGAACCTGGAAACCACTCATCTGTCATCTCTATAGTTTGCTTTTTCCTGAATATTGTGCAAACAGAATCATACAGTATATAGCCTTTTCATTTGACACTGCATTTAAAATTCATCTCTCCTTGAATATTTTGGTAACCCAATCTTTTTATTAAAATTTTTTTGGGAAGGCACATGGGTGGCTCAGTTCGTTGACCTTCCAACTTTGTCTCTAGTCATGATCTTGTGGTTCTGTGGGTTCTGGCCCTATATCAAGCTCTGTGCTGACAACTCAGAGCCTGGAGCCTGCTTCGGGTCTGTGTCTCCCTCTCTCTGTCCCTCCCCTCTTAAAATAAATAAACATTAAAAATTTTTTGAAATAAATATTTGAAGACTATTCCATTGTATGACTATACCACACATTGATTTTTCATTTGCCTACTGAAAAACATCTTAGTCATTTAAAGGTTTTGGTAATTATAAATTATATCATTATTATATAATATTATATATTATTATTATTTAATAATAATATATAATTATAATATATAATATATAAATATATAAAAATAATATATAAATAATTATATATTATTACAAACCTTTGCCTGCTGGCTTTGTGTGAATATAAGTTTTAAGTAAATTGGATAATGAATAAAATACAATTGCTGAATTCTATAGTAAATCGATGTTTAGCTTTGTAACTATATGTTAATTTGGATGTAAATTTAAAAAAATAAAAAATAAAACAAGTTAATAAAAAAAGGAAAAAAAAGAAAATGCCAAATTATTTTCCTGTCTGCACAATTTTACAATTTCACCATCAATAAATGAGAGTTTCTGTTGCTGTACATCCTTGCCAACAATTAGTGCTGCCAGTCAATTTGCTTTTTGTATTTTAGCTATTTTAATAGATGAGTAGTGTTATTTCATTGTTTTAGCATGCAATCCCCTAATTGTAAATGATGTTGAACAATTTTTCATATGTGTAATAATCATCTCAAAAACTTTGGTGAGATACCTGTTGAAATCTTTTGCCCATTTTTCAATTGCATTGTATTGTTGAATCTTATTCTATATATCTTTAATAGATTCCTTTAGTGAGATCAAGGAATTTTTCTTCTTTCTGCTAGGAACTTTAATAAAAAATGGGTTTTAAATGTTATCAAAATGGGGCGCCTGGGTGGCTCAGTAGGCTGATCATCTGACTTCAGCTCAGGTCATGATCTCACAGCTTGTGAGTTCGAACCCCGCATTGGGCTCTATGCTGACAGGCACAGAGCCTGGAGCCTGCTTTGGATTCTGTATCTCCCTCTCTTTCTGCCTCTTCCCTGATCATGCTCTCTCTCTGTTTCAAAAATAAATGAATGTTTGTCCTCCTTAACATAAGAGACTCTTAAATATGGAGAACAGAGGGTTACTGGAGGGATTGTGGGAGAGGGGATAGGATAAATGGATAATTTAAGGAATCTACTCCTGAAATCATTGTTGCACTATATGCTAGCTAATTTGGATGTAAATTAAAAAAATAAAATTAAAAAAGTAAAAAAATAATAAAAAAATAAAATATTTTTTAAAATACCAAAAAATAAATGAACATTAAAAAATTTAAAAAATAATAAATAAATATCAAAATTGCTTGTGTTTTTGTAAACTAGAGGTTATGATATAATCAATTTCCAATCTGATAATATAATATATTACATTAGTTGATCTGTTAATGAAAGCTAAAATTGCATTTTTGGGATATTTTGTAACTTGATGCATTCCCTTTTTTATACATTGATGATCAATTATGTTTATTTAAGTTTTTTAATATATTTTCATTGGAAAAATTAGTATATCTACTGGTTATATATATTTTTAGTGAGTTTTTTTGCATCTTGTGTCAATTTTGATAAGTAACATAATTCTGGAAAGTTGTCAATTTCATCTATGTTAAATGTTATATATAATGATATGAAATTTTTTAAAATATCATTTTCTTAACTTGTTTACATATTTACTGTTTATCCTTATTTCCTCTTTTTTATTACTATCATCATTTATGTGTTCTGCTCTCTTTTTCCTCGGTCAAATTCACTATGAGTTTAATGATTTTTCTGATTGTTTTCAAAGAACATACTTTTGACTGTTGATTCTATTGTGTTTTCTTTTTATAAACTTATGCTCTATTAATTATATTTGCTTCCTTCCATGTAATTTGTATCTTTATTTGTTATCTAAGTTTTAAACTAGACATTTATTTTACTGTTACTTTTTTTTCTTTACACTATAAACATTTAAGGTTAAAATAATTTCTTTATATCCCACAAGATTTAAAACATTATGTTTTCTAAAATTTATGTCTAAATATTTATAATTTTGATGATCACTTTTATCTGACTTATGAGTTCTTTAAATGTAGGTCTGAATTCCAAATGTATGGGATTTTAAAGCTACTTTTAATATGTACTTCTGATATATTCATTTTGATCTGAAAGCATGCTTATTATGCATGGGAGTTATCTATGAAGAAATCAAACTTTACAAAATTAAGTGGCTGACTTTTGTTGTATAATCAACCTTTACAAAACTAAGTGGCTTATAATAATAAGCTTTTATTTAGCTCATGTGTCTTGACTGGGATTTCTCATGTTTCTGGAGGATAGCTGGTTATTTTATTTAGAATGACCTTTATTTGGATGACTAGCCTGACTCAACTGCAGACCACATCTTTTGGAAAGTTCTCATGTTGATGGCAGTGGGCAAAAGAGAACATGGAAACATACAAAAGCAAGGCACAATCTCAGTCCAGATTAAAATGTGAGTGAACTGGAGTTCACCTCTTAGAGGAATGGCATAGGATAGGGGAAGAGATAAAGCACTGGGCATTTTATTAATGCAATCAGTCTATACAGCAAGTTACCAATCTTATACATATTTTTGAAGGTTGTTTTTAAGTAAGTGATAAATTTCTATAAATGACCCCAAAATTTTAAAAGACTAAGTAGTCTTTATTTGAGAGATGTATAAGATGCAGAAATGCCTATCATATCAAACTTTTTAAAATTTTAAGAAGGATTTAGATATGAATTTAGTTAATTTTACTTATTTATTTTCCAGTTTGATTGAGATATAATTGAAACATAATATTGTATACATTTTAGGTGTACAAAATAATTTGATATATTTACATGTTGTAAAATTATTAGTGCATTAAATTTACATAACATGAATCACCTCACATTTTTTCTTGGGATAACTTTTAAGATCTGTTCTCTTAACAACTTTCAAATATGTAATACAGTATTGTTAACACTTGTCACTGTGCTCCACATTACAGTCACATGATTTATTTATTTTATGACTGAAAATTTTTGTGTTATGACCCCCTTCATTCATTTTTCCCATACCCTATCTTTTGCCTCTGGCAACCATCAATCTGTTGTTCTCTGTATCTATGGCTGTTTTGTTCTCTGTATCTATGGCTGTATCTATGTTTGTTTATTTGTTCTAGATTCCACACACAGTGACATCATGCAGTATTTGTCTTTCTCTGTCTGACTTATTTCACTTAACATAGTGCCCTAAATGTTTATCCACATTATCCTAAATGACAGGATTTCCATCTCTATGGCTATGGAATAACCCAGTGTGTGTGTGTGTGTGTGTGTGTGTGTGTGTGTAACATCTATTTATTCATTAATAGACACTTAGGTTGTTCCCATGTTTTGGTTATTGCAAATAGTGTTGTAATGAACATGGTGCAGATATCTCTTCAAGATAATGATCACAATTACTTCAAACTCATACCCAGAAATGTAATTTCTCTGTCATATGTTTGTTTTTTTATTTTTAGTTTTTGATGAAGCCCCATAGTGTTTTTCATGGGGGCTATGTCAATTTAAATTTAAGCCAACAGTGTACAGGGGTTCTCTTGTTTATACATCCTTAATAGCAATTGCTATCTCTTCTTGTCTTTTAGATAATAGCCATTCTAACTGGTATAACGTGATATCTCACTATGACTTTGATTTGCATTACCTAATGATTACTGATGTTGAGCATTTTTCCATGTGTCTGTTGGCCATCTGTATGTTTTCTTTGGAAAAACTGTCTATCAGGTCTTCTGACTGTTTTTTAATTGGATTGTTTGTTTCATATTTTTTAATGTTTATTTATTTTTGAGAAAGAATGACAGAGTGTGAGCAGGGAAGGGGCAGAGAGACAGGGAGACACAGAATCCGAAGCAGGCTCCAGGATCTGAGCTATCAGCACAGAGCCTGACGTGGGGCTTGAACCTATGAACCATAAGGCCATGATCTGAGCTGAAATCTGATGTTTAACTGACTGAGCCACTGACGCACCCCTGTTTCTTTGTTTTTGGTGTTGAGTTGTATGAATTCTTTATGTATTTTGGATATTAACCCCTTATTAGTTACATCATTTGCCAATATCTTCTTCCATTGAGTAGGTTGCTTATTTGTTTTGTTGATAGTTTCTTTCACTTTTCACAAGCTTTATAGTTTGATGTAGTCTCAAATGTTTAATATTGCTTTTGTTTCTTTCACCTGAGGAGATAATTCCATGAAATGTTGCTAAAGCCAATGTCCAATAAATTACTGCTTGTTCCTTTTAGGAGTTTCATGGTTTCAGGTCTTAAATTTAGGTCCTTTAGCAATTTTGAGTTTATTTTTGTATATGGCCTAAGAAAGTGTTTCAGTTTGGGGGCACCTGGATGGCTCGGTCAGTTAAGCATCTGACTTTGGCTCAAGTTATGATCTCACAGCTCGTGGGGTTGAGCCCTGTGTTCGGCTCTGTACTGACAGCTCAGAGCCTGGAGCCTGCTTGGAATTCTGTGCCTCCTTCTCTCTCTGCCCCTCCCCAACTCATGCTCTGTCTCTCAATAATAAACAAACAATAAAACAATAAAAAAGAAAGTGGTTCAGTTTTGTTTTTTCACCCATAACTGTCCTGTTTTCCCAACACAATTTATTGAAGAGACTTTTTCCCATTTTATATTCTTTCCATTTTTGTTGTAGATGAATTGACCATATAAGTATGGCTTTATTTTGAACTCTAAATCTTGTTCTATTGATTTGTGTGTCCATTTTTGTGGCAACACCATGTTGTTTTGATTACTATAGATTTGTAAGGTGGCTTAAAATCTGTAATTGTGATACTGTCATCTCTATTCTTCTTTCTCAAGATTGCTTTGGCTACTGGGGTCTTTGTGATTCCATAAAAATTTTAGGATTATTTATTCTAGTTTTGCAACAGTGACACTGATATTTTGATAGAAATTTCATTAAAACTATAGATTGCTTTGGGGAGTAGAACATTTTAAGCATATTAATGTTCACAATACATAACCATGGATTTGTATCCATTTGTTTGTATCACTTTTAATTTCTTTCATTAATATCTTATAGTTTTCAGAGCACAGGTTTTTCATCCCCTTGGTTAAATTTATTACTAGGCATTTTATTCTTTTTGATGCAATTTTAAATGAGATTTTTAAAAATTACTCTTTCTGCTGGTTTGTTATTAGTATTTAAAAATGCAACAGATTTCTGTATACAAAATTTGTTTTATTACAACTTTATTAACTTTATTTGTTATTTCTAATAGTTTTTTTTTAGTCTTTAAGGTTTCTGTACCATCATGTCATATAGAAATACTGACGGTTTTCTTCCTTTCTTTTTTTTAAAATCAATTTGGATATCATTTATTTCCTTTTCTTGTCTGATTGTTTTGACTAGCACTTCCAGTACTATGTTAAATAAAAGTTTTGAATGTGAACATCTTTGTCTTCCTTATTTTAGTAAAATCTTTTAGTTTGTCTCCATTGAGTATGATGTTAGCTGTGGGTTACTCACATAAGGTATTTATTATTTTGAGGTATCTTCCTTCTCAATCCACTTCATTGAGAATTATATCATGAACAGATGTATTTGTCAAATAATTATTCTTCCTCTATTCTGATGATTGTATGGTCTGTATCCTTCATTTTCTTAATATGGTGTATCCCACTGATGGATTTGCAGGTATTGAATCCTTGTATCCCTGGAATAAATCCCACTCAATTGTGGTGAATGATCTTTTTATGTATTATTAAATTCTGTTTGCTAATACTTGGTTGAGGATTTTTTAATCAATGTTCATTAAGGATATTGGTCTGTATTTTTTTTTCTTTCTTTTCCTTTTTTTTTTTTGGTACTGTCTTTGGTCTTCGTATCAGGACAATGTTAGCCTTGTAGAATGTATTTGGAAGCATTTCTCCTGTTTATATATTTTTTGAATAGTTTGAAAAGAATAGGTGTTAACTCTTTAAATTTTTCCTAGAATTCACCTGTGAATCTATCTGGTCCTGGATTTTTGTTTGTTGGGAAGTTTTGGGGTATTGATTCAATATTTCTTTGTAGTAATCAGTCTGTTCAGATTTTATATTTCTTTTTATTTTTAATAAAGTTGATTTATTTGAGAGAGTGTGAGTAGGGATGGGCAGAGAGAGAGGGAGAGGGGGAGAATCCCAAGAAAGTTCTGCACTGTCAGTCCAGAGCCTCATGCAGAGCTTGAACTCACAAACCATGAGATTATGACCTAAGGAAAACTCAGGAGTCAGATACCCAATCAACTCAGCCACCCAGGTGCCCCAATCTCTTCTTGATTTAGAGTTGGAAGATTGCATGTTTCTAGGAAGTTATTAATTTAGTTTTAAGTTTTTATTTACTTCCAGTTACTTAATATATAGTTAGTATTATTTTTCAGGTGTATAATATAGTGATTCAATGCTTCCATACATAATCTAGTGCTTATCACAACAAATTCCTTCCTTGATCCCCATTACTTATTTAACCCATCCCATCACCACCACCTCTCTTCTGGTAATCATCCATTCTTTCTCTATAGTTAAGAGTCTATTTCTTGGTTTGCTTCTCTTCCTTTTTTTCCCTTGCTAATTTATTGTTTCTTAAATTCCACATATGAGTGAAATCATATGGTATTTGTCTTTCTCTGACTTATTTATTTCACTTAGCATAATACTCTCGAGTTCTGTCCCAAAGCAAATCTACACATTTAATGTAATCCTGATCAAAATACCAACAGCATTTTTCACAGAGCAAATAGTTCTAAAATTCATATGGAACAACCAAAGACCCTAAATAGCCAAAACCACCTTGAGAAAGAAAAGCTGGAATCATCACAATTCCGGACTTCAAGTTATATTACAAAGCTGTAGTAATCAAAACAGTATGCTACCAGCACACAAATAGACACATAGATCAATAGAACAGAATAGAAAACCTAGAAATGAAACCACAACTATATGATCAATTAATCTTTGACAAAGTAGGGAAGAATATCTAGTGGGAAAAGTACAGTATCTTCAACAAATGGTTTTGGGAAAAGTGGACAGCCTCATGCAAAAGAATGAAACTGGACCACTGTCTTACACCATGCACAAAAGCAATTTCAAAATGGATTAAAGACCTAAATTTGAGACAGAAAACAATAAAAATCCTAGAAGATAATACAGGCAGTAACTTCTTTGACATGGGCCATAGCAAATTCTTTCTGGATCTGTCTCCTATGTCAAGAAAAACAAAAGGAAAAATAAACTTTTGGGACTGCATCAAAATAAAAAGCTTCTGCATAGTGAAGGAAACACAGCAAAACTAAAAGGCAACCTACTGAATGAGAGAAGATATTTGCAAATGACATATCAGATAAAGGGTTAGTATCCAAAATATATGAAGAACTTACCAAACTCAACATCCCCCCAAAAAGAACAATCCAATTAAAAAATGGACAGAAGAGGGGCGCCTGGGTGGCGCAGTCGGTTGAGCGGCCGACTTCAGCCAGGTCACGATCTCGCGGTCCGGGAGTTCGAGCCCGCGTCGGGCTCTGGGCTGATGGCTCAGAGCCTGGAGCCTGTTTCCGATTCTGTGTCTCCCTCTCTCTCTGCCCCTCCCCCGTTCATGCTCTGTCTCTCTCTGTCCCAAAAATAAATAAATGTTGAAAAAAAAATTAAAAAAAAAATGGACAGAAGAGACATGAATAGACATTTTGTCCAAAGAAGGCATACAGATGGCCAAAAGACACATGAAAAGATGCTCAATATCACTCATCATCAGAAAAATTAAAATCAAAATACAATGATATATCACCTCACACTTGTCAGAATGGCTGAAATAAACAACACAGAAAACAACAGGTACTGATGAGAAAGGAGAACCCTCTTACAGTCTTGGTAGGAATGTAAACTGGTGCAGCCACTCTGGAAAACAGTATGGTTTCCTCAAAAAAGTTAAAAATATGATCAACCAATGGCACTACTAGGTATTTACCCAAAGAATGCCAAAATATTAATTCAAAGGGATATAGACACCCCAATGTTTATAGCAGCATTATCTACAATAATAAAATTATGGAAACAGCCCAAGTTTCCATCAACTGATGAATAAAGAAGATGCTTTTTAAAAAAGTTTTCAACTAGAGTTGTAAGTAAATTATGAGGCATCATTTTAATGACTTAATATTTATCATTACCTGTGAATTTTACACATACATTATATGTCTTTATGATATTAACCAGTATCCTTTTATTTTCTTTTTTTAATGTTTACTTATTTTAAGAGAGAGGAGAGAGGAGAGAGACAGAGACAGAGAGAATATGAGTGGGGGAAGGGCAGAGAGGGAGGCAGAATCTAAAACAGCCTCTGTGCTGCCCCAACGTGGGGCTCAATACCATGAACCATAAGATCATGATCTGAGCCAAAATCAAGAGTTGGAAACTTAACCAACTGAGACACCCAGGCATGGCAACATCCTTTTATTGTCATGTGAAGAATGCCCTTAGCACTTCTTTTTTTTTTTTTTAATTTTTTTTTCAACATTTTTATTTATTTTTGGGACAGAGAGAGACAGAGCATGAACAGGGGAGGGGCAGAGAGAGAGGGAGACACAGAATCGGAAACAGGCTCCAGGCTCTGAGCCATCAGCCCAGAGCCCGATGCGGGGCTCGAACTCACGGACCGCGAGATCGTGACCTGGCTGAAGTCGGACGCTTAACCGACTGCGCCACCCAGGCGCCCCCGCCCTTAGCACTTCTTATGAGGCAAATCTAGTTGTGACAAACTCACTCGACTTTTTTATTTAGGAAAATCTTGATCTCACCTTTATTTCTAAAGAACAGATTTTCCAGTATGTTATTCTTTATTGATAGTGTTATTCTTTTAATATTTTGAACATGTTATCTCATTTCTTCTGGCCTGCACAATTTCTATTGAAAAATCTGCCTATAGTCTTATGGGTGGATGGGGGAATGGGTTTTCTTGTATGTGACAGCAGCTTTTCTCCTACTGCTTTCATTTTTTTATTTATTATATTTTTATTTTATTTTATTATTTTTAATATGAAATTTATTGTCAAATTGGTTTCTGTACAACACCCAGTGCTCATCCCAACAGGTGCCCTCCTCAATGCCCATCACCCACTTTCTCCTCCCTCCCACCCCCCATCAACCCTCAGTTTATCAGTTGATTCTCAGTTTTTAAGAATCTCTTATGGTTTTCCTCCTTCCCTCTCTATAACTTTTTCCCCCCTTCCCCTCCCCCATGGTCTTCTGTTAAGTTTCTCAGGATCAATTGCTCTTTGTATATGACTTTTGTCATTTTAATATAATGCATTCAATGTAACCAATATATATGTCTAATGGGAATTCTAGAAAGAAAGGAGGAGAATGATGGTGAAAATATTTAAACAGACTAAAATTTGTTTTCATCTGAGAAATGTATGAAACACAGCAGATTTGGGAGTCTTATTAAGAAGCAGAATACAAAATAATTCCTACATACATTATGCTAAATCTGTAGGAAAAACACTGAAGATTTTACAGGAGGCAGAGAGGAAAGCAGATTACCTCAAACTGGTGGAAACTAGACACTCAACAACAGTAAGGGAAGTCAGAAGATGGTGGAATCATATATTCAATATGATGACAAATGTATTCTGCTGGATATTTATTTTCTTTTTCATTCATTCTTTCTTTCTAGAATATATATTTCTAGACATATATTACATTGCAACCATTTCTCCTAAATTCTATTTCAGTTTCTGTATTTATTGGTCTCTCTGTGGATTATTTTGCACGATTCTTCACATTCCAATTCCAGTTTGCTAAATAACTCTTTATTTCTAATGTTGTTGAACATTTCCATTGATTCTTTTCAAAATGATTCATTTATTTCCTCAATTTCTATCTTGTTTTCTTTTCATATATGCTAGCTTATTTTTATATTTTCTTATTTTTATTGATATTTTTAATCTTCCACTACATTTATTTTTAAAAGTTTATGAAACCTACTTTTATTTATTTTTTTTTATATATGAAATTTATTGACAAATTGGTTTCCATACAACACCCAGTGCTCATCCCAAAAGGTGCCCTCTTCAATACCCATCATCCACCCTCCCCTCCCTCCCACCCCCCATCAACCCTCAGTTTGTTCTCAGTTTTTAACAGTCTCTTATGCTTTGGCTCTCTCCCACTCTAACCTCTTTTTTTTTTTTTTTTTCCTTCCCCTTCCCCATGGGTTCCCGTTAAGTCTCTCAGGATCCACATAAGAGTGAAACCATATTGAAACCTACTTTTAAATATTATCTTTGTTTATTGCAATTTCTGAATTCTCTCATTCCTGATACCTTTGTCCATTGTTTTTGCTTATTTTGCCATGTACCTTTTTTCTTTAAATGTTTTATCAGTTTTTATTGAAATTTTATATTACATAATACTTTTATGTGTATTTGGTTTTAAATATTTTATTTGTTATTTTTTATTATTGAAGTATAGTTGACATATGATGTTATGTCAGTTTCAGATGAATAACATTGTGATTCAAAAATTCTATTCATTACACAATGCTCACTACAACAGTATTTACCATCTGTCACCATACAACATTATTACACAAACTAGATAATTATTTCATCTTTTTTGTATTTATATTTATTTATTTGGTACGGTGTCTTTTAATAAACTATTCATCCTCAAACAATAATTTTTTTAAAATTTATTTATTTAAATTAAAGTTAGTTAACACACCATGTAGCATTGCTTTCAAGAGTAAAACCCAGTGATCCATCACTTACATATAACACCCAATGCTCAACCCAACAAGTCCCATCCTCAATGCCCATCACCCGCTTAGCCCATTTCCCTACCTACCTTCCTTCCAGCAACCCTCAGTTTGTTAAGAGTCTCTTACACAGGGGCGTCTGGGTAGCTCAGTGTGTTAAGTGTCGTACTTTGGCTCAGGTAATGATCTCGTGGTCTGTGAGTTTGAACCCTGTGTCCAGCTCTGGGCTGACAGCTTGGAGCCTAGAGTCTGCTTCTGATTCTGTTTCTCCCTCTTTCTCTTCCCCTCTCCACTCATGCTCTGTCTCTCCCTCTTTCTCTCTCAAAAATAAACATTAAAAAACAATTTAAGTCGCTTATGGTTTATCTCTCTCTGTCTCTGTTTTTATCTTATTTTTTTTCTTTCTTCCCCTATCTGTTTGTTTCTTAAATTCTACATCTGAGTGAAATCATATGATATTTGCCTTACATTTTTTTAATTTATTTTTTTATTGTGGCTATTCTTTAAAGGCTGATTTTTCCCCCATAGATTCTTCTAAATAAGATTTGTATCATTAGCTTCTCCCAGACCCATGGGGCACTACCAACTTTAGATCACTTTAAACCAAATTTAAGAAAAAGAGAAAGAAAAGAAGAAGGAAGGAAAGAAGGAAAGAAGGAGAGAAAGAAAGAAAGAAAGAAAGAAAGAAAGAAATTGTTATTGTGCTATAATATTTTCTAATTCCTTGAAAATAGGGTAAGAGAAGAAACCAGCAGCACTTCAGCTAGGGTTTAAATCCCAAAGGCTTGGCCTGGAAGATGTGTGCCATCATTGTCTTTTGGGTTAAAATCTTACCAGCAAAGCAAGCACATGATAAATAGCATCTCTGTGGAAGAAAGAACCAGAACAAGAAATACCCAGTTTTCAGTCTGAGATCACAAAGGATATGAAAATCCAGGTTAGGTGAGGATGAAAAGGCAGATGGTGGGAAAAGTGTGCAGCCAGCTGTGGGTCAGAATTTCCTGAGCCAATAAGGACAAAGCTAGTAAGGAATACAGGCCTCCTAATACTAACACTACTGCTTCTAAACACCACAATGCCCCATATTATTGAGAATGGTGGAAAATACAAGTTTTCTATATCATACTACATAATTTCTAAAAACCTTCATTCTGCAAAATCACACATGTAGAGGGGAAGATGTATTCAGCCAAACCACTGAAAACCTATGCTATTTTTAAGCAGACCTACAAAAAATAACATCAGTCTGAATTAAAACACTAACCTCATTTTAAAAATATTAACAAACTGAGGGTTGATGGGGGGTGGGAGGGAGGGAGGGTGGGTGATGGGTATTGAGGAGGGCACCTTTTGGGATGAGCACTGGGTGTTGTATGGAAACCAATTTGACAATAAATTTCATATATTGAAAAAAAAAGAATTGGATGTTAAGAAACATTCTATCCCTCCTTTTGGAAAGCATCCAATTAACACACCATCCAGAGGGGGGGAAATGGGGGGGGGTGTTAGCAGGAAATATTTTCTTTGATTTATTTATTTTAAAACCTTCATTCAATTTGTAACGTTTAATAAAGGCAGATATTGACTAGAAAAAAAAATAAAGATATATTAACTCTCTAATGAAAAGAAGAACTACAATCAATAAAAACTTAACCTGAAAAGAGCACATTGATGGAAGCAGGTATAAGGAACAGTAAAGGCTGTGGAGTAATGGAAATAAAGGCAAAGTGATATCCTCATTATCAGGAGATTCAGATGGCAAAGCGCTGCTGGTTTTGTACACTGTGAAGCCATCCAGAGGTGGGTGACGCTGGCTCCTGTGTTAGATTCTGAGAGCACTACGTGTAAAACTAAGACAAAGCACAGGGCCAAAGCCAGCTAGAAGGGGTACTTCAGGTGGCTAGTCTGTAAGCATGTGTTCCTCCCCACCCCCAGCTGGCTACACCCACATTTCTGAATGTCCTTAATGCTCAACTGCTATTAGTTGATGGTACAAAACAATTAAGGGCTCAGGAAAATCACATGTGAACTAAAGCAACTCTGCTTATACTGACATCTTTTCTTATTTACTATTCATATGTGAGCTTATTTCCTATGCAGAAAGACATTCTGTAGCAGAACAAATAGTACATAATTAAATACCCAAGCCCTATGCTTTTCTAAGTAGATCTCATTAAAATTCGGCTTTGAAATAAAAGAGAAGGAGTTAATTTACTTACAGCAAATGGATATAAATCTTTTTGTTCACAGAATACTCAGTACATATCGTTATTTCTATCTTATAAACTTAACACATTTATTTATAACATTTCTTATCTTTCTCCTTTCCCAAATCTGAACTTCTTGAATGTCGGGCCGTGTCATGTTACATTCTTCCTGGTGTCACCCTACTTCCCACAGGGCCAAGCAAAAGTGCTTAATAAACTGCTTTCAGAATAAGCACATATGTGATTAACTGAATGGGCAACTTGTGTCCCTTCTGAAACGAGCTTCTGTGTGGTGTGGTAGTGTAGAGAGTGCAGGTGTCTCCTTACAGAGTGTAATTCCACAGACACCCTTATTTTTAGAGCACCTACTATGTGACATGTGGTAATGTAGACACCACTATTTATAATTCCCACCATGGATGTTCAAGTTATAAAGGAGGAAATCAAGGCTTAAGGAGAAGCCAAGTGAACCCCTCTGATGTCTGCTGTCCACAAAGCCTCACAGGCTTTATTCTTGACCTGGAATAATTCCTAAAATATCTTTAGTTTCTCTGCCAGTGATCAAAAATGATTTAAAATGGGGACACAAATATTTTAAAGAGTGAGACATGACCATATAGTGAAAAGAAAACAAAATTGCAAAGAAAAAACGGTTTGAATTCCAGGCATTCTTCCAAATATACTCCTCTCAGACTTATTTATGAGATAACCAAGAAGAAACCATGAAAGGAAATAATAATAATATCCCTTCAGAGCAGAAATCTAAACAAATTTACATATACATGTAAATTTATACATGTATACATATGCATTTACATATGTATAATTTATATGCATATTATCTCAGTATGAATACATGTATGTAAACACATTGTGCAGTATATGCATATATATGCTATATATATATATATATACACATATGGTTATATATGTAAATTAATATATATATATAATATGTATGTAAATTTTTGTAGTATTTACTATGAGGAGGATATTACTGTTTCTTTTCCATGGGTTCCTCTTGCTTATTCCCATAAATAAGTTCTTAGGCCAAAATTCACCCCCAAACCTCTCTACCCATGAGGAAATGCTCTTTGAGTTCCACTACAATGTCTCCCTGTGGGCATATGCTGTGCCACCACTCCCATGAGCATCCCAGTGCTGCGTTGCTGCGTCCTGGCACATGTCTGGCTCCCATGTTTTCTCTAGAAAATATAATCAATATCTCTGACAACAATCACACTAGGTAGCAGAGAAGTGGAAACAAATTGGCTCTATAGGGACTCATTTGATCCTTTTTCATGATTTCCCAATTGAATCACAGTAGTAACTCAAGCATTTTTTGACTTGTATGTTTGTTTTTCAATTAAGAATCCTAAATAGTAAGACTCACTGGTGATTATGTGTTTGTTTAAAGCAATGTTCAAAAGTAATACCATGCTAGAATTAGCAAATCATAAACTCTAATACAAATCTAAATTGACAACATGTGAAGAGAAATGAAAAGTGAGAGATGGGTTCATGAACAGCACTATAGATTTCCTTTCTTGAAACAGTTTGACATTGTTCAATTAGAAAAAAGGTAGGCTCTTCCACCTGTTATTAACAGTTCTCAGCTGAATTGATGATGTTGAGTTATTCTCAGTGACATTTTGTAGAGCTTTGGTGACAGCCTGAAAACACTACAATGTTGCCTACTGAACAAGGCACTAATGTTGTAAACAAATACCAAAGTTACAGCATTTTCTTATAGAATATTCTGACTTCCCAAGTCCTTTCTCACCCTGACCTGGGGATGAAATGTGAATCATAGATAAACAGGGATAAAAATCTGTCAGAAGATTGACTGCTGATTCTGAGGTCCAGAAGGAAACTAGACATGCAGACATGCCACATCTAGACCACTTACATGGGATATGTGCACTGCCCACATAAGGTTCCAGACTTGCCAACCTTGCTTCACACCTACTTGTTTCACACTTCCAGATATAATTCTCCCTCTTTCCTTTCAATTCCAGTAGTGACCCACCTTCTCTCTCACCTTCAATCATTTCTTTACACACACTCTTTCTTATGCCTGGGATTATCTCCATGTACACTTTTCTTTACAACCTTCACAACAGTAACCTTCTTTATGGAAGTTGTCACTCCCTCTGAAGTTTATTTCTGGCCCCTAATCTGTATGTTCAGCATTTCTCCTATAGTGTCCCAGTGTTCTGTCTTGTTTTTAACTCTATGCCATTAGTATTCATTCCCAAGGGCTCCTGTAACAAAATACCACAAACTTGGTGGCTTGGAACAACAGAAATCTATTCTAACATTTCTGGAGGCTTAAAGTCCAAAATCAAGGTGTTGATTGGACCATTCTCCTTCTGAAATCTCTAGGGAGGAGAGGATTCTTTCTTGTATCTTCCAAGTTCTGGTAGCTGATGCATTTCTTGCCTTATAGACACATCACTCCAATCTTTGCCTCCATCATCACATGGTGTTCTCCATTGTGTCCTCACATTGTCTTCCCTATGTGTATGTCTTTGTGTCCAAACTTCCTTTTTCTTATAAGGACACCAGTCATTGGGTTAGGACCCACTCTAATCCAGTAAGACTACATCTTAACTTGCTTATATCTGCAAAGACTCTATTTCCAAATAAGTTCTATTCTCAGGTTCTGAGTAGACATGAATATTGGGGTTACAGTATTCAATCCAGTACACTAGCAATTATATTTCCCAATTCACATGTGCTTCTTTACCAAACAATACTCTCTGCTAGGGTGATATTGGGGTTTATTGTGTTTACTATTGTAACCAGTGTATTTACAATTCTTGATACATCCTATGTGCTTAGTTGATAGCGACTGAATGAATAAATAAATGGATCCCAATCCAAAGCAATGTCCCTAAAAGGGAAGGTGCCATACTGGACATTGAGACTAATAATTCAGTGATTGTAGTGAGAAGACCTAAATGCAAACCCTAAGTCCATCAGGGGTGGACCAGCACAGGGAGATGTAGCAACAACCAGAGCTCAGGTGAGAATTGGATCAAAATGGAAATACCTGAGTATGCAGCAATGACGTAGCTCAACAAGGCATGGGCTGTTCAGCCCTGCACATCCTAAAGAAAGGTCTATTCAGAACTATTCCTTGACCACTTTGACAGTTTCCCTGGTTGGGAATACTTCACATATATGGTCACATATCATTGCTGGGATAACTAAGTATGTTCCTGTGCAATTCCACTGAGAAAAGCTTAGAACCTTGGGTTTGGTTTCTTCTGGAATTTGCCCATGTACATTTCCTCTTTGTGGATTTTAACTTGTTTCCTTTCACTCTAAATAATAAAAAATAAATAAAATAATAAAAATAACCATGAATAACCATAGGGTTTCTCAGTCCTATAAATTTAAGCAAATTATGGGGCCTGGGGATGATCCTAGGGACTTCCAACACAATAATAGCTAAGGCACAATAATATACCTGAGACGGATAATTATAAAGGACAAGACGCTTGATGCATAGTAGCTGCTCAATGAAGTATTAGTTGAATAAGTGAATGTCTGTGGTGCATTCATAGGTCATCTCTCTTGATATTGGGGGTGGCTCAAAGTTTTCTCAGGCTGATATCAAAGTCTGGGCTCAGGGGTACCCTGCCCCTGCCTTCCTCTAGGCTGAAAAGCCATCTCTGTATGTTTCCTTTCCTGTGCCTCCTCTCTTAAAAACTGTATCTCACACCTTCAAGCTTCTTGAGAACAGGAGCCATGGCACCTCTGATGGATCCCACTAGTGTTGCATTAGCACAGAGTGGAATGCAGACGCAAGCCAAAGTGCTGACCCAAGATCTGCCTGCCCTCTGATCTGTTGTACTTTTCCCCTGATTTATCTCTATCAGGGTGGGTGGCCCATGGTGAAGAAAGAGCCAGGGAAAGGAAGACAAGAGAGTGTGTCTGCTATCTACCTTGACTGGGTGGTGCCTTCGGCAGAAGTAGCTTCAGCTCTTGAGGTGACGCTGACCACTGGGCACTGGCAGCATGCCACCTTCTTTCTTCCTTCAGGCTAGCAGTGGAGGCAATTCCATGCTTTGCAAATCTCTGGGTTGCCTTGCCTCTGGTTACAGGAGCTTCAGAACTCAGAGTGATTCTCTTTTCCTGTTGGTCATGCACTGATATGCATCTATCTCTAGGCCCAGGGCATCTCTGGGTTTCCCAGTACATAGGCTATAGGTAGCAGGTAATCAGCAGGGTCAGGGTTCCTGAGCAGATTATTCAAGAAAGGGAGTGTGTGATCAGTCTGAGGCAGATTTCAAACCACAGACAATATGAGCGTGGCCAAGGGCATTTTTTTGTTAATTCATATCACTTTAATGACTATTGCTAAACATTCCAGGCATAAGCAGAGACATAGAAATATAAAGGTACAAGGAGAATTTGAGAACCTCGGTTATGTGTGGTGGCGGTGATCTACCACAACTTAACTAAGCTGGAAATTCATTTCCCAGGTTTTATTTCCAGTGTGATTTCCAGTTATAATTGGCCTCAAGGGATATTTTGTTGCCATATTTTTATGCTCTATAGATAGGGGCTGGGTGTGCAGTTCACGTATGCTATCACTCAACTCCTGGCTCACCTGGTTGGCATGGGGCAGCATTGAGACCCATATTACACATCCGGTTCCTAGTGGGCCTCTTCCTTCAGCTTCTCCAAGCTGAAGGGACAACTCCATGGCAAAGGGAGACAGTTTTTCCTGCATGTGACCTATGGCATTAAGATTGGAGGTGGTATAGTCAGACATGTATTCCAGTGTGTTCTTCCTGATTTAGTTGTCTTTAACCCTTGACCTTGTCTATACCCAGTTTCTTGTTTTTCCACCACTGCCCTGACTGGCTGACACATAAGTGGGTAGCCTTAGGCTCAATACCTGATGCAAAAGCAGTAACCTCCTCAGACTATCCCACCAGTTCTCCTCCTTATAACAAATTCCTCATTCTACATTGCATGTCATTATTTTTGCCTCTTTGATGGACACCTATCTGGTACAGAATGGATAATTGTTTAATTGGGCAAAAGTAGAGGATGTATGCATAGAAAAAAGAGGAATTAATCAGATCTAGGCCCAGGATAGTCATGTCTACATATTTTCTCAGCTGTCCAGGGTTCTGCATCATGAAGACCATAATAACATCGACTCACATTTTCTTTCATGCTCTGATCCAGAACACAAGTCTGCTTCTCCAGAGAGTCCCCTGGGAGTGTCAGCTTCCAGGGCTGCAGCAGCATCAGGAGGGGCTATTATTTATGACTGACCTACTGCTTAAACAGAGTTCAGAGGATGGAATCACAATTGAAGACAAGCTATCACAGAATCAGAGCCCTCAGCCCATAAGTTCTACTTAAGCTCAGAAATAACTTGGAGCCCAACAGGGACCTATAATTGATGAGTTCTGTCAGCCAGCATGTTTTCCCACTGAAAATGAGCTCCACGTGGAAAGGTTGATTTATTTGTGTTTTATGGCTTATTTTGTGGTGAAGAAAAATCAATAAAGGCATTCATTTTTACATTTTAAATGTCCCAGGCAAAATCAGAGCATTATCAAATGTATGCTTCATGTTCTTCATTTCTAAAGGTGAATGGGTATAACGAATTAAACTTTGATTTGAAAATTACCCAAAGGCTCTTTCTTTTCTCAAGTTCTGCTCCTTTAAGAGAATCAGATTGGTGGGAGGCCTCATATGCACTCCCTAATGTATTGCCTGCCTACCTCAATCACTGGAGCTGTGTGTTCTGCAGACTTTGGCACTGTGCCCACCGTTAGCCACTTTTGCCCACATTCAGAGAGCAGGACAGAGGGTCTATTAATGGACTCTGTACCCAAGAGTGGAGCTGGGCCTTTAACACAAAGACCATGGGACCAGCTGCATATTAAAGCCTCAGGAGGATATGGTGTGATGCTCAGAGGCACAATGCAGTGTGTCAGGGTCAGGAGAACTCTTATCTGACTTTTACCTTAGCCCACCTGAGAAATGAGGAAGACCAACTAGGGCAATTGTAGTGCAGGGTGGAGAAGATAAGGTAAGAATTCAGAGTTCCTTTCAATTCCAAATACTCATGACATGCATTTGGAAGCTACAAGGATGGGTGAGTCTGAGAAGCCTCAGAGACTGCTACCTGGTGAAACTAGGTGGGTGGTAAAAACAATTATCTGTACACTCAATTAGAGTTACAAAGGAGTTTCTCATGCATTATTTAATGTAATTATAAAAATCTCTTTATAAGTTAGGTATTAGAGGAAAAGTAAACTGTAGGAAGGAAACAGTTTATATGGGACATGTGGGTGCCCATGAGATGTCCAGGTGGATATACCCAGAAGACACAGGACATTAGGGTCCACCCATTAGATGTCCAGGTAGTCTATCAAAAGCCTAATGTCAGGATCTGGATGTTTGGGTCAGAGGCTTGGGCTAGAGATTATGTTTGGGGTTGTCAGTCTATAAGTGATGTAGAAGTTATGGACATACCTGACCTCACCCAGAGAAAGGTTGATGAGGGACAAGAAATTAGTGAAACCAGAACCTTAGATTCAATGTTCCTTTGAGCAGGATGAAAGAGATCAGCACAGATAAAAGCTGAGGGAGAATTAAGACAGAGGGACTGTGAGAAGAGAAATTTCAGAAGGCAACTTGCTGAGCACCTCACCTGGATTTGCTTGAGTCAGAAAGCAGGTACCTTCCAGATCAAGGTACTGAAAGCTTCCTGATATTTCTCTGATTTGTCTGGAGAGAGATGTGTTCCAGCCTTAACCAGAGGAGAAAGCCAACCCTACTCGGCTGAAGGGCATTAACAATATCACAAGGTGGACATTAATGTTATACTCACATGTTGGAGAAGCACAGGGATCCAGAAAACAACACCTCACAATACTGAAAACTAACCACTTCCCAATCTGTGAGTTATCTCACCTAGGACTGATGGAAACACATGGCTCACCTTCTGCAGGAAGACAAATGACATTCCTGACACTTGGCTAAGATGTGCAGGATTTGTTTATATAGCAAAATCGAGTTATTGTCCCTGCTGAACAGGTGCTGCATTTTACATCACACAAAGAATGGCTCCAATCTTTATCACTCCTTCATTAACCAATCCCACACTCTACTGTTACTTACATTGTTATGGGACCAGGCTGGAACACTGGCAGAAAAACCAAGTGGCACTCAGAGATCTTGGTGGATCAGAGATTTATTTAACACTGGCAGGCTCAAAGGAGACCATTTCTCCAAAGATCTGAGCACCAAATGCAAATGGGAAGGGTAATTTATAGTTGTCAGCTTCCATATCTGTGCAGGTTTTCAAGTGCACAGCAAAGGAAGAAGAACCTGGAGGAGGGGTCTCTAAGTAAGAGACCAGAGTTTGTTTTAGCCCCATCGGCCATCTTTGGAGTACTTTATTCACTTCTCCAACATTCCCCCTTTGATGCCTTTTAAAAAACTTTTAGTAGGCATCACCTTTTAGTTTTACAGGTTGGTGCTCGTGGAAGGCTATGTGCTGCAGTTTGGGGAGCAACAGTGTTTTCAATAAAATGTACCATGGCATTCAGTATACAGGGGCTGATGGATATAGTAAAATTATGGAGAGGAGGGGCCCCACCAGGGCAGGAAGCCAGGAGGCCCAATCCGTGAGATCCTATCCTTTCCATTGATTGATACTTTTCTGTTGTACGTTGAATTCTTAACCTTAGTTGTAACTATTCCTGACTGGTTTACGAAATAGCAACATTCCTCACCCAGAAAGATGCAAGCCCCTCCTTTTTCTGAAGTGAGGAGGTCAAGGGCTTGCCTATTTTGGAGAGTCACTCTTGCCAGAGAGTTTATTTGGCTTTATAAGGTTACCAGAGAATCTGCCACCCGTTCCATGTCTTCATTTAGCTCTTGATATAGTCTATGGTATAGTCCTATGATGAACCTATGCGCCCTATTCTGGTTCTTATTCCTGTCATAATTCCTGGTCCTATCAGAATGGGTAGCAGGATTGCCTATTTAGCCCAGGACTTGGGGCTAAAGGCTGTTAAGAACTGATCTTCAGTGTATATGGATATCTCTAGGGTTAGAAAGACAGAATAACATAGCTGAGTCCAGTTGGCCTCTAAGCATGGGTAGGCCGAATTAGAACACAGATAGAACACCTCAGGGGTTAAACATGGGTTGTATTCCACTTTAAGGTTATATTTCTTCCACATAGAGAGGTACCATTCATACCTTCAGGACCATACAGATTAGATTGTTGGCATTTGTGAGAGAGATCCCAGTGTCCAGGAGTCCAATTAAGACAGAGGTGTTGGTTTTGAGATTTTCAGGAGCTTCCCGGGTCAAAGGGATAGGAGTGGCTAAGTAAGCCCTCTGGCTGAAGGGCAAGCACATCCAGCAGGTTTGGGTGTGATTAGCTATTTTATGGAGGATTTGTAGAGTAGTGTTGGCCAAACGCTGGAGTGGGGAATTGGTAAGAATCTGATTGAGGGCTGAAAGGTTCAAACCCTGGTAGGCTGCCTGGGGAGTGGTCGCCTTTATGGCTTGTATTACCCTATCCAGGGTATCCTTTATAACCTTTTGAAGGGCCCTGTCTTGTACCATTCCCCTGTTCAAGATCCCCCGTTGAGGAAGGTAAGTGTAGCAAGCTTGCTTCCTTCTCTGCAGGCCCTTGTTGTGACATAGGTGCCTGACATTTTGGGTTATCTTTATGGTCCAATACTCAGTCCTTGGGGCACTGGGTGACAGAGAGTGGATGTTTTTCCCTTGTAGCAATCCTTGTGGAGGGAGGTGAAGGCACTGAATGCCCTTGACCCCCTTATTGTCATATAACAATCCTGGGGGCAAAGTGGATAAGCAGCAGTTGTAAGGGTGAGAGAGGTTATCATAATATACAGTCAATACTTAATAATCCTCCCATCCAGAGGAGGTATGTGACACCCAGCATGCATCTTTTTCCCATGTCCAGCTTGTTGGTGCAGTCTCTATCAGCCCAATAGTAAGAAGTAATATCAGGGCTATGACACCAGTAAAGGACAAGGGCTGGCAAAGTTGCATCCAAACCCCTGTGCTCAGTCCACGTGTTGATTCCTCAAGCTTCTGCCATGTGCAGGCCATCCAGCTTCCAGGGTGTGGCTGGAGCAGGGATGGAGATCTCAGGGGCCAGTGTCTTTTTGAGGGTCAGCTTAAGTGGGTGACAGGATCTGGATCACTTCGTCAGGTTGAGGGTTCCTCAAAGTTGGTCTTCTTAACTCTGGAGTGATGGGCCCATGGGGTGATAACCTGAAACTGAATCCTCTATTTGGTTGCATATCTGTAAAGTCCACCTCCAAGTCTTTGAAAAGGGCAGGTTTCTGGTAACTGTCAGATCAGGTTTAAGGAAGATATGGTATGCATAGAGATCCATCCTGTTTTTCAGTTGTTTAAGTAATCATATGCCCATGGGTTCTTATTATCCCCATAGAATAACAGGCACAGAAGATTGCTTATACATGAAACACTGTGACAATTTTTCTGAAGTTTACCTCAAGTTGTCTAGTTTAAGCAAACAACAAACATTTAAAGATAATCATAACTAGAATTTAACATCCATAACAGTGCATTGTTGAAACATAGTTGTTCTCCCTAAAGCCCCTCATTTCCAGAGATACCCAAATTGAGACCAATGCATTTGTAGAACAAATCCAGTCTTAACAAATATGGCTTAATTAGTTACATAAACTAAGAAAGAATAGTGATTGATCATGAGGATCTTTTAAAGTTTGCTTTGCTGGAACTTTTATAAGGAATCTCCAGGTTGAATTTTATTAGCCTCTCCAGGTCAGAAGCCAAACCAAATACTTGCCATCACACAGGTCTGAAATACCTGTAGAATTCGGTGAATTCCTCTTCATGAGGTCCCCAAGATAACCTGAGGTTCCTGCACCCGCCAGGAAGTGGCCTTCTTTACTCACCTGGTGAGGCTGCTGGGAACTCTGTAAGCAAAGCACCAGGCCAACATTTCCAAGGGGCTTTATGGCCCCATGTTTTATAAAGCCAACCCTAGTTCCTTAAAGCTGTCTGGTCATATCTGAGTTTATGAATGTCATTCTTAAAAATGACATTCCAGTCAAAGCCTTGGTAAAATAACCAGTATTTCCAATGGTGACCTGTTACAAGATGAACAGATTCTTATTGAACTTATGCAAACAATTGTAATTGCCATGAAAGAAAGAATACTCATTGAGAGTTTTTGAATTTCAGGGGAATTATGTACAGAGAAAAGATAAATGCTTCAGGTTACGAATGAATACTTTATGACTTTTTTATATCACAGATATCTTAAGAGAAAGTTTCCTTAATCTGGAAGAGGAAAAATTAGAGAACCAGCAATATTTTCAACAAGAATCACAAACTATAATCTTTCTCAGTTCATTTAATCCCATGTTCCTAATTCTTGTTCAATTTGAATGCAGCTTTTTAGTTCTGGAAATTCTTACCCATTTTAGTATTAATCCTAAAGATGTTGAATAATCTGTATTTGTCCTCAAAGTCCTTTTTGTAAATCTCCTCGAAGGAGAAACATGTTTTTTTAGAGAATAAGAATGATTATAAATGACAAGAATCTCAGAAATAGACATCATTAAAAATCTGATGAGAGTTCATTATGATGCAATTGACAAAGAAATTCTGTTATCTCTGTGACATATAACATTTCATTTAATCAGAATACTAAATGATGACCTTATATCAGAACATTAAAACTTTAGGAATTGCATATATGTGGGCAGTTACAACATTTACCTGTGCAATACAACTTAAGGTTTACCATTGTAAGACAGTTCTTTTCCAAGTAACTTAGCATCCCAAATAAAAGGGCCTAATTGGTCAATAAGACTTCATTTACTATTTAAATCCTGAGAAGTTTGTTAAAACCCCAGGAAGTCATAAGTGCATCCTAAATAGGATTACATATCGTTACACATCTTAAAATTTTATTTATTCAACCAAAGTGTCAATAAAAGATCCCAAAGGTGAATGTATAGCATTATATAGTTGTTATCAACACCTAGCTTCTTTAACATTCAGAAGTTTTAACTGAGTGATCAAAGACCTGATAAAGATGAAATATAAAACTTTGATTTACCCAGAGGATAGACCTTTGTTTGCATTGTCTTATCAAGAGCAGATCAACAGTTCAAGAAAACTTTGTCATTTGACATTTAACCTTATGTCAGTGTATTTTTAAAAATTCCATTCATCTCAACTTCCTACAACTTTCTTTTGCTTTCAAATTTTGTCCCAAAGCCATTTCTTTTCAAATAACCAGTCTCATTTAGGAAAAAAAAAATTACTTTCTTCTACCCTCAACAAAACTGTATTTCCATTCCTTATGTCTTTCTTATATACCTCCTACTTTCCTACATACAAGGTTGCTTTCTTTATTTTCATCAGTCTTAAGTACACTTAGCAGAATTTTAACTCTTAGGAAACCTTAGTCTCCAATTGAGTACTTAGTAGCCAACTAAGAGATGTTTACATCAGAACTTTTTAGATGGTAAATTCATGAACCAATTAAGTACAAATCACGTTTTCTAATAGGTCTGAATAACCCTAATTTCTCAGCAATAAGAAGCTAAAAACACAAACCTATGTTCAATAATCAAAGCGTTAGCATTCCATCCCATTTGGAAAGTTTCAGGTTACCAAGACCTTGAAAGTTTTCTTAACAATTACAGACAAAATTAACTATCATTAACAAATTTCAACAGAGATAACATGAGTTTATTTGACCTTTGCCGATAACTTTAAAGACACGTCCAATAAACTTAAATTAGTTTAAACATCAAATATGTTTCATCTGTGTCCACCTAAAAGTCAATCAATTTCTCTCCATTGTCAATTTTCATTTGGGGTACCAGTGGAGGTATCTGAAATGGGTGGTCCAAGGGGGGGTGCACTTTGCTCCTTGACTTGGAGGGTGAGAGGAGGAACCAATGGTGCCTGAGACACTGAGGATTGTATAGGACCACACCCAAGTTGGTGCAGAAACATGAGGGGGAGGGCAAGACAGAAGCAGCAACTGCTTGGGAATATTCCTTAAAGTCCCTGTCCCGAGGTAGACTAACCATAATTGGCTCCAATTATAGCCATTAACCTTGGAAATGAGAAGAATCCCTCACATCTATTAGGCACAGGAACAGGGAGAGAGAGTCAGTGTCCCCTTTTAGTCTGATTCTATCTTGGCTAGGCCAATAAGGTACCCTTCTTGAAGTTCCCCCTGATATCGGCTGGGTTTTTGGGACTTTCCCTGGTTGGGACACTTATTCTTTTTAATGTCCTTTCCCCTTGCAGTAGGTTCATTGACCCCTTGCTAAGGAGGTTCTGAGCCTCCCCATTTTGGGCAGCTAGACCTTCCCTGTCCTTTAGTGGTGGCTCTTTAGTGCCTCTGGAGCAAACAGTGTGTAAACCTCGCATAATCCCGGGGGGGGGGGAATCCTCTTGCTCCTGGACATGTTTATGGCCTTCTCAGCCTCTGCTCTGATCCCTCAGAGAGCCTCTTGGTACCAGTGGATGTGGACCGGCATCTGGAGAGCTCCTGTGCTGGCTGAGGGAGCAATCTGGCTGCTGGCTCTTATGAGGGAGGGTTCTCCAGGCCCAGAAGGGGAGGAGAAATGGGTGGTGGCGGTGGAGGTGGAGGCATCAGTGGCAGCATCCAGACAGATGGGGGAGGAGTTTCAAGCTTAGAGGAGGGTGGGGGAAGGAGCCTAATGAGTCATGAGGAGGCAGAACACTAGGGGAACAATGGATTGCTTCTTTGGTTCCCTGGGCGAGTTTCCAGATAAAGTGGCTAAAACCTTTGCCTGGCTCTGCTTACTATGGATGAATTGCACCCAAGGTGGAGGATTTCTGGCAATTCCAAGCCAGGAGTCAATGTATGGGAATTGATCAGGGTGACCTGAGTCTGGAGACAACATACCAGATGCAGCAGACCATCAAGATATCCAAGGTTCCCCCAGATGGCCCCACACACACCAAAAGTGGGCCTTTCCAACTCACAAAAGATCTCCAATGTGCCAGACGCTATCCCAATTGTATAGTATCCCCAAAACCCCCTCCTTGCTCCGACCTGACCTCACAATGCTCCTGTGAGGTGGAATCACAAAGACAGAGGGACAGGGGCACCTCTTCCAATGAGGAGACCAGCCAGATGCCTGTCTGGCTGTGTCCCGAAGGAAACCAGGTGATGCTCAGCCACAGTGGTCCCAGCCCTGTGACCCATGATCAGAAACCATGGATGCCACCACAGACTATGTGCCATCCACCATTGAATCGCAGACAGGCCCACTCAGACTCCGTGGGCCCCTGAGGACCCCAAGGGCACCCGCTTGTGGAGCCACAGAATTGAACTTGGCAGGCAAGCTAGAGTGAGTAGCACATTCACACTCACACACCAGAGGTTATTACATTCCCTCCCATAGAATTCCTACCTGTGAGACTTCTGAAGTCTCAGGGAGTGATCAGGTCCCCCTTCCACTCTTGAGAGTGGGCCTGACTAGATTGGGCCTTACCGGTTCCTACCTCAGGTCCAGGTCCTTGCCTGCCAAGTCTCCTCAAATCCCGCAGGAATGGTGGAGTGGGGGCCAGCCTGAGGCAACTGAGCAGGAGACTGCTGAAATTCAGGCAGGGCACACCCTCTCCCTTGCAATCCCTCATTCCATTCTCCCAAACCGGTGGGAACAATGGGTCAGCACAGTTGGGTTTCCCGGTCAGGGAACCAAATACGTTATGGAATCAGCCTGGAATGTTGGCAGAAAAACCAAATGGCACTTGGAGATCTTGATGGATTGGAGATTTATTTAACACCAGCAGGCTCAGAGGAGACCATTTCTCCAAAGATCTGAGCACTGAATGCAAATGGGGAGGGTAATTTATAGTCATCAGCTTCCATATCTGTGGGGGTTTTGACGCACACAGCAAACAAAGGAAGAAGAACCTGGAGGAAGGGTTTCTAAGCTAGAGACCAGAGGTTTTTTTTTGCCCCATCAGCCATGAGTACACTTTGGCATACTTTATTCACTTCTCCAACAATACCTCTCTTTGATTACTTAGTCTGAGGTGTCCACCCCATTTACCAAGTGAAAGAGTAGGGGATGACCAGTCATGGTACATTGCTTCTTGGAAAAAGAGTATCAGATAAAATCTGTAGGCTGAGATAAGGAGGTTCTGAATTGTCTGTATGCTGGGCATGCAGCTTTACATGTCTTCTACTGATTCAGAAAACAAGGCCATGAGTCCAGTAAAAGATCTCTCAATCTCATAGGACTATTTCCAAGACATCCTGGATTTGGGCCAGGAGCAGTGCATACCAACTCTGTCCTTGACTCTAGCAATGGGAAGATATTTGAAAGCATTGAAGTAAACAAGAGAAAAGATGGGGCAAACCACATAACTTGGTTGTCAAACTGGCTAAGTCACTTCAAATTTAAGAACTGATAAATGACCAAAACAGTGCAGATCCTAAAATGTCTCACTCTCTTAAAAATAAATAAGCATTATAAATGTTTTCATAAAAATATTTTTTAGTATAATTTATTGTCAAGTTGGCTAACATACAGTGTATAGAGTGTGCTCCTGGTTTTGCGGGTAGATTTCTGTGATACATTGTTTACATACAACACCCGATGCTCATCCCAAGGGCCCTCCTCAATACCCATCACCCATTTCCTCCTCTCCCCTACCCGCCCTCCATCAACCATCAGTTGATCTCTGTATTTAAGAATCTCTTATGGTTTGCCTCCCTCTCTGTTTGAAACTACTTTTTCCCCTCCCTTCCCCCATGGTCTTCTGTTAAGTTTTTCAAGTTCCACATATCAGTGAAAACATATTTGTCTTTCTCTTGTTAGAAAATTCTAATCTTTTTGTTATCTTGGCATTGACATCAATCAATTGTAGTTTTTCATTCATTTTGAAATTTTCCTGGTTCTTGGTATGATGAATAATCTTTAATTTTTTTAATGTTATTTATTTTTGAGAAAGAGAGACAGAGTGTGAACCAGGGAGGGGAAGAGAGAGAGAGAAGTAGACACAGAAGCCAAAGCAGGCTCCAGGCTCTGAGCTGTCAGCACAGAGCCTGATGCGGGGCTCGAACCCACAGACCATGAGATCATGACCTGAGCCAAAGTCAGACGCTTATCCGATGGAGCCACTCAGGTGCCCCTTGGTATGATGAAAAAATTTTAAAGTAAAACCTATCATTTTGTATTTAATAAATTAATAAATAAATAAGCATTAAGAAAATAAAAGAAAAAAGGAAGAGAAAGAAAGAAAGAAAGAAAGAAAGAAAGAAAGAAAGAGGCTGTCAGATATGCAGGAGGTCAAAATTATACTCCCAGGTCTCTTTTTGAAAAAGTTATCTGAAGATAAACTCGAACTGAATAATAAATAAATAAATAAATAAGTTAATTCTGAATCATCAAGGCAGATATTGTTGCTATGAAATGCAAAGGCAAAACATTATTCTTGGAAAAGCAGAAATTAAATGTAAGAAAAATTAATAGTAGCAGTTTGAGGCTTACATCCTACATTATATCAATAAAGACCACAAACTAGAAAGAGATTTGGGTGCATAAAATTCTGGTAAATATCCTGTCTTACATTGGGAGACAAAAAAGTATTTTATTTTTGTCCTTGATAATTATAGAATCATAATCAAAAATAACTTTGAAACCTTAATGATAGTCATGACTAATACTACGAAAAAGATATATCTATTCTAAATCTCAGAAGGAAATGACAAAATTATATTATCAAATATGTTATCGAAAATATAAAACAACTGATAGAAAACCAAACATTTTAGTTTTTACAGTAACCATAAATGAAGTTAATTCTCCCAGTTGAAGACATATTCTAAAATTGTCATGGCCAAACTAAAAATCCAACACTATTCATCTTAAGAAGTATGATTAAGGGATCCTGGGAAGATGGCGGCGTAGGAGGATGCTGGGCTCACCGCGCGTCCTGCTGACCACTTAGATTCCACCTACACCTGCTTAAATAACCCAGAAAACCGCCAGAAGACTAGCAGAATGGAGTCTCTGGAGCCAAGCTCAGACAAGAGGCCCACAGAAGAGGGTAGGAAGGGTGGAGAGGCGGTGCGCGCTACACGGACTGGCGAGAGGGAGTCTGGGTGGAGGGGCGGCCCACTGGCCAAGCAGAGCCCCTGAGTCTGGCTTGCAAAAAAGGAGGGGCCGGACAGAGTATGTTCTGACAGCAAGCAGGACTTGACATCTGGAAGGTTATAAGCTAACAGCTCTGCTCAGAGAACGGGAGGGCTGGAGGACAACGGGAGGGAGAGTTGTTGAGCCCCGGACAACAGAGCTCAGCTTGGTGGGGAAAAAAGGCGCTCGCCAGTGCCATCTCCCTCGCCCATCCCCCAGGCAAAATCCCAAAGGGAACCAGTTCCTGCCAGGGAACTTGCTTGCACCGTGGAGGAAACACCCAACGCTGTGCTTCTGAGGATCCATCCCTCTGGCAGGTCTGACTCCCTCCCTCCGGAAGTGGATCTCCAAAGGAAAAGCGAGCTGAGCCTGCCACTCCTGCCCCCATGCACCTTACCGATCCACTCCAGCTAATACGCCAGATCCCCAGCACCACAGGCCTGGCAGTGTGCAAGTAGCCTAGACGGGGCATGCCACCCCACAGTGAATCCGGCCCCTAGGAGAGGGGAAGAGAAGGCACACACCAGTCTGACTGTGGCCCCAGTGGTGGGCTGGGGGCAGACATCAGGTCTGACTGCGGCCCCATCCACCAACGCAAGTTATTCAAGACAGCACAGGGGATGTGCCTGCAGTCCCGCACCACTCCAGGGACTATCGAAAATGATGAAACGGAAGAATTCCCCTCAGAAAAACATCCAGGAAATAACAACAGCTAACGAACTGATCAAAAATGATTTAAACAATATAGCAGAAAGTGAACTTAGAATATAGTCATAAAATTAATCGCTGGGCTTGAAAACAGTATAAAGGACAGCAAAGAATCTCTTGCTACAGAGATCAAGGGACTAAGGAACAGCAGGAGGAGTTAAAAAATGCTATCAATGAACTGCAAAATAAAATGGAGATAACTACGGCTAGGATTGAAGAGGCAGAGGAGAGAATAGGTGAACTAGAAGATAAAATTATGGAAAAAGAAGAAGCTGAGAAAAAGAGAGATAAAAAAAATCCAGGAAGATGAAGGGAAAATTAGAGAACTAAGTGATGCACTAAAGAGAAATAATTTACACATAATTGGTATTCCAGAGGAGTAAGAGAGAGGGAAAGGTGCTGAAAGTGTACTTGAAGAATAATAGCTGAGAACTTCCCTGAACTGGGGAAGGAAAAAGGCATTGAAATCCAAGAGGCACAGAGAACTCCCTTCAGACATAATTTGAATCGATCTTCTGCATGACATGTCATAGTGAAACTGGCAAAATACAAGGATAAAGAGAAAATTCTGAAAGCAGCTAGAGATAAACGTGCTGTAACATATAAAGGGAGACCTGTAAGACTCGTGACTGATCTCTCTACTGAAACTTGGCAGGCCAGAAAGGAATGGCAGGAGATATCCAATGTGAGGAGCAGAAAAAAAATGCAGCTGAGAATCCTTTATCCAGCAAGTCTGTCATTTAGAATGGAAGGAGAGATAAAGGTCTTCCCAAACAAACAAACACTGAAGGAATTCATCACCACTAAACCAGCCCTAGAAGAGATCCTAAGGGGGATCCTGTGAGACAAAGTACCAGAGACAGTGCTACAAGCATGAAACCTACAGACATCACAATGACTCTAAACCCGTATCTTTCTATAATAACACTGAATGTAAATGGACTAAATGCTCCAACCAAAAGACATAGGGTATCAGCATGGATAAAAAAACAAGACCTACCTATTTGCTATCTACAAGAGACTCATTTTAGACCTGAGGACACCTTCAGATTGACAGTGAGGGGATGGAGAACTATTTATCATGCCAATGGAAGTCAAAAGAAACCTGGAGTAGCCAAACTTATATCAGACAAGCTAGACTTTAAATTAAAGGCTGTAACAAGAGATGAAGAAGGGCATTATATAATAATCACAGGTTCTATCCATCAGGAATAGCTAACAAGTATAAATGTCTATGCGCTGAATACAGGAGTCCCCAAATATATAAAACAATTACAAACATAAGAAACCTTATTGATAAGAATGTGGCAATTGCAGGGGACTTTAACACTGCACTTACAGAAATGGATAGATCATCTAGACACATGGTCAATAAAGAAACAAGGGCCCTGAATGACACATTGGATCAGATGGACTTGACAGATATATTTAGAACTCTGCATCCCAAAGCAACAGAATATACTTTCTTCTCGAGTGCACATGGAAACTTCTCCAAGATAGATCACATACTGGGTCACAAAACAGCTTTTCATAAGTATACAAGAATTGAGATCATACCATGCATACTTTCAGACCACAATGCGATGAAGCTTGAAATCAATCACAAGAAAAAATCTGGAAAACCTCCCAAAGCATGGAGATTAAAGAACACCCTACTAAAGAATGAATGGGTCAACCAGGCAATTAGAGAATATATTAAGAAATATATGGAAACAAATGAAAATGAAAATACAACAATCCAATGCTTTGGGATGCAGCGAAGGCAGTCCTGAGAGGAAAATACACTGCAATCCAGGCCTATCTCAAGAAACAAGAAAAATCCCAAATACAAAATCTAACAGCACACCTCAAGGAAATAGAAGCAGAACAGCAAATACACCCCAAATCCAGCAGAAGAAGAGAAATAATAAAGCTCAGAGCAGAAATAAACAATATAGAATCTAAAAAAATGGTAGAGCAGATCAATGAAACCAAGAGTTCGTTTTTTTGAAAAAATAAACAAAATTGATAAACCTCTAGCCAGGCTTCTCAAAAAGAAAAGGGAGATGGCCCAAATAGATAACATCATGAATGAAAATGGAATTATTACAACCAATCCCTCAGAGATACAAGCAATTATTTGGGGATACTATGAAAAATTACATGCCAACAAGCTGGACAACCTGGAAGAAATGGACACATTCCTGAACACCCACACCCTTCCAAAACTCAATCAGGAGGAAATAGAAAGCTTGAACAGACCCATAACCAGTGAAGAAATTGAATCAGTCATCAAAAATCTCCCAACAAATAAGAGTCCAGGACCAAATGGCTTCCCAGAGGAGTTCTACCAGACATTTAAAGCAGAGATAATACCTATCCTTCTCAAGCTATTCCAAAAAATAGAAAGGGAAGGAAAACTTCCAGACTCATTCTATGAAGTCAGCATTACTCTGATTCCTAAACCAGACAGAGACCCAGTAAAAAAAGAGAACTACAGGCCAATATCCCTGAAATGGATGCAAAAATTCTCAATAAGATACTAGCAAGTCGAATTCAACAGCATATAACAAGAATCATTCACTATGATCAAGTGGGATTCATTCCTGGGATGCAGGGTTGGTTCAACATTTGCAAATCAATCAACGTGATACATCACATTAATAAAAGAAAAGATAAGAACCATATGATCCTGTCAATCAATGCAGAAAAGGCCTTTGACAAAATTCAGCAAACTTTCTTTTTTTTTTTTTTTTATATATATGAAGTTTATTGACAAATTGGTTTCCATACAACACCCAGTGCTCATCCCAACTTTCTTAATAAAAACCCTCGAGAAAGTCGGGATAGAAGGAACATACTTAAACATCATAAAAGCCATTTATGAAAAGCCCACAGCTAACATCATCCTCAATGGGGAAAAACTGAGAGCTTTTTCCCTGAGATCAGGAACCCGACAGGGATGTCCACTCTCACCGCTGTTGTTTAACATAATGTTGGAAGTGCTAGCATTGGCAATCAGACAACAAAAGAAAATCAAAGGCATCAAAATTGGCAAAGATGAAGTCAATCTTTCACTTTTTGCAGATGACATGATATTATACATGGAAAATCCGATAGACTCCACCAGAAGTCTGCTAGAACTGATACATGAATTTAGCAAAGTTGTAGGATACAAAATCAATGTACAGAAATCAGTTGCATTGTTATACACTAACAATGAAGCAACAGAAAGACAAATAAAGAAACTGATCCCATTCACAATTGCACCAAGAAGCATAAAATACCTAGGAATAAACCAAACAAAAGATGTAAAAGCTCTGTATGCTGAAAACTATAGAAAGCTTATGAAGGAAATTGAAGAAGATATAAAGAAATGGAAAAACATTCCTTGCTCATGGATTGGAAGAATAAATATTGTCAAAATGTCAATACTACCCAAAGGTATCTATGCAGTCAGTGCAATCCCAATCAAAATTGCACCAGTATTCTTCTCAAAACTAGAACAAGCAATCCTAAAATTCACATGGAACCACAAAAGGCCCCGAATAGCCAAAGTAATTTTGAAGAAGAAGACCGAAGCAGGAGGCATCACAATCCCAGACTTTAGCCTCTAGTACAAAGCTGTAATCATCAAGACAGCATGGTATTGGCACAAAATCAGACACATAGACCAATGGAACAGAATAGAAACCCCAGAACTAGACCCACAAACGTATGGCCAACTCATCTTTGACAAAGCAGGAAAGAACATCCAATGGGAAAAAGACGGCCTCTTTAACAAATGGTGCTGGGAGAACTGGACAGCAACATGCAGAAGATTGAAACTAGACCACTTTCTCACACCATTCACAAAAATAAATCAAAATGGATAAAGGACCTGAATGTGAGACAGGAAACCATCAAAACCCTAGAGGAGAAAGCAGGAAAAGACCTCTCTGACCTCAGCCGTAGCAATTTCTTACTTGACACATCCCCAAATGTAAGGGAATTAAAAGCAAAAATGAACTACTGGGACCTCATGAAGATAACAAGCTTCTGCACAGCAAAGGAAACAACCAACAAAACTAAAAGGCAACCAACGGAATGGGAAAAGATATTTGCAAATGACATATCGGACAAAGGGCTAGTATCCAAAATCTATAAGGAGCTCACCAAACTCCACACGCAGAAAACAAATAACCCAGTGAAGAAATAGGTAGAAAACATGAATAGACACTTCTCTAAAGAAGACATCCGGATGGCCAACAGGCACATGAAAAGATGCTGAACATCGCTCCTCATCAGGGAAATACAAATCAAAACCACACTCAGATATCACCTCACGCCAGCCAGAGTGGCCAAAATGAACAAATCAGGAGAGTATAGATGCTGGAGAGGATGTGGAGAAACAGGAACCCTCTTCGCACTTCGGAAAACAGTGTGAGTTTCCTCAAAAAATTAAAAATAGACCTACCCTATGACCCAGCAATAGCACTGCTAGGAATTTACCCCAGGGATACAGTAGTACTGATGCATAAGGGCACTTGTACCCCAATGTTTATAGCAGCACTCTCAACAATAGCCAAATTATGGAAAGAGCCTAAATGTCCATCAACTGGTGAATGGATAAAGAAATTGTGGTTTATATACACAATGGAGTACTACGTGGCAATGAGAAAGAATGAAATATGGCCCTTTGTAGCAACGTGGATGGAACTGGAGAGTGTTATGCTAAGTGAAATAAGCCATACAGAGAAAGACAGATACCATATGGTTTCACTCTTATGTGGATCCTGAGGAACTTAACAGAAACCCATGGAGGAGGGGAAGGAAAAAAAAAAGGAGGTTACAGTGGGAGAGAGCCAAAGCATAAGAGACTCTTAAAAACTGAGAACAAACTGAGGGTTGATGGGGGTGGGAGGGAGGGGACAGTGGGTGATGGGTATTGAGGAGGGCACCTTTTGGGATGAGCACTGGGTGTTGTATGGAAACCAATTTGACAAAAAATTTCATATATTGTAATAAAAAAGAAACATTAAAGAAGGTTTACAGACTGAAGAAACATACCAAAAAGAAATTAGAATCTTAAGAAACAATATAAAGTGTCATAAATTCTAAATATGTACATTGAAAAGACATATGCATGTAAATATAAAAGATATAAAGGACAAACTCTTCTAAGTTTTATTAAAAATATATAATTGTCTGCTTAAAGCAAAAATAATCATAACATTTTGCTAGACATATACCATATATAGAAATAAAAATTTGACAACTCAGAAAGTTCAGAAAATGGGATATATTTTTATATACAAATGAGTATATTATTTGAGAGAAAATGTTGATAAATTTAAGATGATAATATAAATCCTTGGGCAACTACATTAAAACAAATTAATAAACAAAGTACATAAGCTAATAAGTCACCAGTATAGATAGTAAGGAATAGCAAAACTTATTCAATGCAAAACAGGAAGGGAAAGAGAGAGAACAGAACAAAAAGCAGATATAGAAAACAAATATCAAGATAGTATTGACCGCATTTAATGTAAATTGTCAAAATATTGCAATTAATGTCAGATTATCAGACTGTGTAATAGGACAAGATCAGCTATTTTGGTATAAAATATTATATTTAAATATAGATATGAGCTAAATAAAAGAATGAAACCAGATACAGTAGGCAAAGACTAATCCTAAGAACTATGAAGGGCCTATAATATTAATGTCAGAGAAAGAAGACTTCTAAATAAAGAACATTACCAGGAAAAAGAGGAAGATTTTATGAAAAAAATGGCCACTTCATCAAGAAGACATAACCACTTATAATGTGTAAGCGCCAAATGTTAGTTTAGAGACACATGAAGCAAAACCTGATACAACTTTAAGTAGACATAGAACACTATAGCAGGAAATGTTAACACTCCATTTTTAGGAATTAGTAGAATAGATAGCCAGAAAGTTGAAAAGGAGATAAAAGAATTGAATAACAATGCCTACTAAATTAGTCTACTTGACATTTATAGAATATCCTTAAAATGCAGAAGAACACATCTTTTTTAGAGAATAACTAAATTTGTTTGTAATTGAACCATTCACCAAGACAGATCATGTCCTGAAATTTAAAGCAAGTCCCGATATACATTAAAAAAGAAAATCATGCAAGGAACAGTCTGGCCATACCGAATGTAAATTGAAGTCAATAACAGAAACATATATGTAAAATTGTCAAATACTTGGAAATTCAGTACCATATTTCTAAAATATTTCTAAAAAATTCAAGGAACAAAGAAAAAGTTACAAGGGAAAATTAAAAGAAATTTTAAAATGACTGAAAATGAAAGCATATCAAAATTAAAATTCAGGTCAGTCAGAACTCAGTGGTAAATGTCTAGCTTTAAGTGCCTATGTGAGAAATGAAAAATGGTATAAAGGCAAGAACCTAAGCTTCTAGCTTAATAATTTAGAGGGTGGCTCAGTCGGTTGAGCGACTGACTTTGGCTCAGGTCATGATATCATGGCTTGTGAGTTCGAGTCCTACATCGGGCTCTGTGCTGACAGCTCAGAGCCTGGAGCCTCCTTCTGATAATGTGTCTCCTTCTCTCTCTGTCCCTCCCCCACTCATTCTCTGTCTCTCTCTGTCTCAGAAATAAATAAGCATTAAAAAAATAAATAATAAATAAAAATAGCAAATGAAATGCAAATAAAGGAAAGGAAATAATAAAAACAGAAGTAGAAATTAATAAGGAAACAGACAAACTATAGTGAAAATCAATGACACTAAAAAATATTTGCTTTAAAATATAAATAAAATAAATAAACTTATAGCTAGACATCAAGGAAAAGTGAAAAAAGATAAAAATAACTATATCAGGAATCAAAAAAGAACATCACTATATTCCTCAGGCATTAAAAGGATAATAAGTAAATGTTATCAATAACTTTATGCTGATAAATTTGACAATATAGATGAAGTGGTCAAATACCTAGAAAAATATTACTTACAAAAATATGAAACAGAAAATCTTAATATATGTGTTTTAGTGTTTAATTTTGTTAAATATTTACTTTTGAGAGAGAGAGCTGGTGTGAGCAATGAAGGGGCAGCGAGTGAGAGGGAGACAGAGGATCCAAAGCAGGCTCTGTTCTGACAGCAGAAAGCCTGATGCGAGACTGGAACTCACAAACCTTGAGATCATGACCTGAGCCAAAGTCTGATGCTTAACTAACTGAGCCACGCAGGCACCCCTGAATAGATGTATTTTAAAAGGAAAATTGTAATTAAAAATATTTTCACTAAGAAAAAATTGGCTCAGATGACTTCACCTATGAGTTATACCAAACTTTTAAAGAAGAAATAATGTCTTTTTAGAAATACAAGAAAAGAGAAAATCCTTGCTGATTTATTTTATGAGAACATTATTATCCCGATGACCAAAACAAAAACATTTGAAGATAAGATGACCAAACACCAATATCTCTTGTATACATGAAAATACTTTTAAAAATTAGCAAATGAAATTCATGACATATAATGACCAACTTGTGTTTATCCAAGGAATGCAAGGTCGGTTTAACATCTGAAAATAAACCATTGCAATTAACTGTATTAGTAGAATAAAAAGAAAATCCATAACTCAACAGATGCAAAAAATTAAAAATTTTCAACGCCAATTCATGATGGAAACTTTCAGAATACTCAGAATAGAAAACACTTTCACAAGTTGATGAGGAGCATCTTCAGAAAACCTTTGACTAATACTTTATTTAATGATGAAGGACTCAATGGTGTTATCTAAAAACTGGCACTACATGAAAAAATGTCTATAGTCAGCATATGTATTCAATGTTGCAATCCCTATCAAAATTCCAGGAGGCTTTCTGTAGAAATTGACAAGCTGTTCCAGAACTTAAAAGGAAATTCAAATGTCTTAGCATGTCTAAAACTGTCTTTAAAAAAGTTAAATTTAATCTCAAGACTTACTATATGTATATATATATATATATATATATACACACACTTAATCTCAAGACTTACCATATATATTTATATTTATATATTTATATTTGTATATAATATACATTTAATCTCAAGACTTACTATATATATATATATTTTTTTTTTTAACTCAAGGCTTACTATAAAGACAGTGTTACTTTTACACAAAGATAGACAAAGCTCAGTGGACCATGAATGATTTTTAACAAGAGTTTAAAACTAAAGTAATTAAATGGAAAGAGAATAGCCTTTTCAGAAAAGTGGTGCTTGCGATCTGGGGTACCCCTATTAAAAAAAAAAAAACCTACACTTGTAACATATACAATAATTACTTTTTAAGGCTCTTAAATATAACCTGAAAGCTTAAACTGTTAACTTCCGGGAGAAAATGTCAGAGAAAATCTTTAGGCCCATGGGTCAGGCCAAGTTTTCTTAAGTTGGATCCCCAAAATACAAACCTAAAAAGAAAGAGAATGACAGAATGTAATTTATCAAAATTGAAAACTCCCAGAAAACTAAAATCATGATGGGATACCGCTACAAATATATTATTAATCTCAATGGAAGAAAACCAAACAGACAATACCAAATGCTGGTAAGGCTGCAGAAAAACAGGAACACCTGTTAATTTTTGACAGGAATGTGAAATGGGACAATTACTATGGAAAAATTATTGACAGATTCTTATGAGCTTAAACATAAAGTTACCACATAGCTCAGAAATTACTTTCCTTGGTATTTGCCCAGGTGAATTAAAAATGTATATTTATATGTATAAATATACAGTCCACAAATATTTATAACAGTTTAATTTATAATTTCCAGAAACTGGAAATAACCAAGATGTCCTCCAAAAGGTGCACAGAGAAACTGTGGTACCTTCATTAAGTAGAATAATACTGAATAACTAAAAGGGACAAGCTAATGATTTATAAAATACTATGCATGAACATTACTGCATTTTCTAAGTGAAAAAAAGTCATACCCAAAGGCTACATATTGGGATTACATTTTTATGACATTCTGAAAAAAAGACAAAACAATAAGGGATGGGAAACATCAGTGGTTGCCATGGATTAGAGAAAGGAAAGAGGTTGACTAAAAGGGAACTATGCATGAAATCTTTAGGGTGATGGAACTATTCTGAATGGTATCATGAGGCTGGACATATGATGCTATGCATTTTAAAAATACCCCGAAATGAGAAATAAAGCTGTCTCTATTTTCAGATGACACATTGTCTTTTTAGAAAATCATGAGAAGCTACAAAGAAACAAAACAAAAGAAGCAAAAACAAAACCTTCCTAAAACTAATAAGTGTTCCAGCACTCACAGGATATAAGATTAATAAAGACTAATATAAAAAAATCAATTGTATTTCTATATGCTATCAAAGTATGCATGGCAATGAAATTAAAAATACAACAGCAATAAAATTATAAATCTGAAAATCTAACACAAATGAAATATTGAGTGTATATCTAACAAGTCATGTGCAGGATTTACATGCTGGAAATCATAACAACTAAGGAAAGAAATTATAGAACATCTAAATAAATGAAGATAAATATGAATTGGAAGCCAGCATAGAAAATGTATTGATTCTTCTAACAATTCTTATCAAAATCACAAATGATTTCTTGATGACAAAGTTTAGGTTTTTCTAAAATGTTTATGGAAAGAAAAAAGATCCAGAATAGCTAAAAATAACTGTGAAAGAAGAATAAAATGGGAGGAATTGGTCTACCAATTTCAGCACCTACATAGCTTCAGAAATCGAGTTGGTGTGTTATTGAGGGAAGCTATACACACAGGTCAGTGAAACAGGATACAGTTCATAAATACATCCAAATTTTTCCACAAATATATATAGAGGAATATATATAAAGGAATTCAATATATAAATATTGAATATTGACTATATATAAATATATATAAATATATAAATATATATAAAGGAATTCAATGAAGGAAAGATAGTCATTTCAACACAGGGTGTTGGGGCAATGGGGCAACACAGGGTGTTTGGCAAAACAAAACAAAACAAAACCTAGACCTAGGTCTCAAACCTCTACAAAAATGAAATCAGTTAGATATTAGACTTAATATATAAAAATTATGTAACATTAAAGAAAAATAGGATAAAATATTTAAGATCTAAGGCGAGTTTTTTTGAATTGGCAATGAAAGCAAGATACATAAAAGAAAAGAAAATAAATCTCATCAAAATAAAACCTTTTCTCCCCCCAAGTCTTATTTAGAGTCCAGCTGGTTAATTTAGAGTGCAATATTAGTTTCAGGTGTAATCAACAGTTGGTATTCATCACAAGTGCCCTCTATAATACCCATCACCTGTCTAACCCATTCCCCTGCCTACCTCCTCTCCAGTAGCCCTCAGTTTGTTCTCTATAGTTAAAAGCCTGTTTTCTGGTTTGCCTCTCTTTTTTTCCCCCTGTGTTCATCTGTTTTGTTTCTTAAATTACACATATGAGTGAAATCATATTCAAATTTTAGGGTCGTTTGTTCCATCTCTGCAAAAAATGCTGGTCGTATTTTGATAAGGATTACATTAAATGTGGAGATTGCTTTATGTAGTATAGACATTTTCACAATATTTGTTCTTCCAATCCATGAGAATGGGATATTTTTCACTTCTTTGTGTCATCTTCAATTTCTGTGTTCAATTTCAATAATCAGTGTTTTATTGTTTTCAGAGTAGAGGTGCTTCACGTCTTTGGTGAGGTATTCCTAGGTATCTCATTATTTTGGGTGCAATAGTAAATGGGATTGTTTTCTTCTCTTTCTATTGCTGAATTTTTGGTATACAGAAATGCAACAGATTTCTGTACATTGATTTTTTTTATCTTGTTGATAAATTCAACTGGTTGAATTTATCATTTCTACTAGGTTTTTTTGGTGGAATCATATATATATATATATATATATATATATATAGTCATCTGCAAATAGTGAAACTTTTAATTCTTCCTTGCTACATTGGATTCCTTTTGTCTGATTGCAGAGGCTGGGACTTCCAGTACTATGATGAATAAAATTGGTGACAGTGAACATCCTTGTCTTGTTCCTGATCTCAAGGGGAAGGCTCTCAGTTTCTCTCTATCTAGGATGATATTATCTGTAGGTTTTTCATATAAGTACTTTATTATGTCGAGGTATGTTCTCGCTAAACCTACTTTGTTCAAGTTTTTTTTTTCATCAAAAAAAAAAAACTTTGTTAAATGCTTTTCCTGTGTCTATTAAAGAATCATATAATTTTTCTCATCTCTTGTTGATGTGATGTATCATGTTGATGGATTTGGGAATATTGAACCACCCTTACAACCCAGGAATAAATCTCACTTGATCTTGGTGAATGATTCTTTTAATGTAGTGTTGGATTTAATTTGCTAGTATTTGGTTGAAAATTTTTGCATCCATGTTTATCAGAGGTATTGGCCTGTAGTTCTCTTTTTTAGTGGAGTCTTTGGTTTTGGCATCAGGGTAATGCTGGCCTCAGAATGAATTTGGATTTCCCTACCTTTTGTATTTTTTGGAATAGTCTGAAAAGAATAGGTATTAACTGTTCTTTTAATGTTTGGTAGAATTCACCTGTCAAGCCATTTGGTCCTAGACCAGATTGTTTGTTGGGAGTTTTTTGTTTATCAATTCAATTTCTTTGCTTGTTATAAATCTGTTAAAATTTTCTATTCTCCCTGTTTCACTTTTGGTAGTTTATGTTTCTAGGAATTTATCCATTACTTCTAGGTAGTCCAATTTGTTGGTATATAGTTTTTCATAATATTCTTTTATACTTATTTGTATCTGTGGCATTATTGTTTCTCTCTCTTTTATATCTGATTTTATTTATTTGAGTCTTTTTTTTCTCTTGACATGTCTGGCTAGATGTTTATCAAGTTTATTGAAGTTTTCAAAGGAACAATTCCTCATTTCATTGATCTTTTTTTTTTAAGTTTCTGTATTTTTTTTTATATTTATTTTTGAGACAATGCGTGAAACAGAGTGCAAGTGGCAGAGGGGGAGAGGAGACACAGAATTTGAAGCGGGCTCCAGGCTCTGAGTTGTCAGCACAGAGCTTGATGGAGGGCTCAAACTCACGAACCATGAGATCATGCCCTAAGCTGAAGTCGGATCCTTAACCGACTGAGCCACTCAGGCACCCCTCTGTAACATTTTTGTTTTAGCTCTAATATTATTTTCCTTCTTCTTCTGGTTGTAAGTTTTGTTTCTTGTTCTTTTTCTAGCTCCTTTAGGTAAGATTATACTGTTTATTTCACATTTTTTGCTTCTTGAAGCAGTTATGCTTTACCATATACTTTCCTCTTAGAATTGCTTTTGTTGCATCACAAAGGTTTTGGATCAATATGTTTTCATTTTAATTTTTCTCTGTGTACTTTTTTTATTTCCATTTTTGTTTGTTTATTTCCTAGTTGACCCACTCATTATTTATATTTAGCATATAATTTAACCTCCATGTATTTGTGTCCTCTCCAGATTTTTTCTCATGTTTTACTTCTAGTTTCATAGCAATGTGATCAGAAAAGATGCATGGTATGATTTTGATCTTGAATTTGTTGAGGTTTGTTTTGTGGGATAATATGTGATCTATTCTGGAGAATGTCCCATGTCACCTTAAAAGAAATATGTCTGCTCTTTTAGGATGAAATGTTCTGAATATATGTGTTAAATCTATCTATTCCAGTATGTTATTCAAAGCCATTTTTTTCTTTTGAATATTCTGTTTAGATGTCCATTGATGTAAATGGGGTGTTAATGTTTCCTATTTTCATTGTATTATTATTAACAATTATTTCCTTTAAATTTTTTATTAACATTCTTTGTGTATTTGGGTGCTACGATGTTGGGTGCATAAATATTTAAATTCTTATATCTTCTCATTGGATTGTCTCCTTAATTATTATGCAGTGTCCTTATTTCTCCTCATTACAGTCTTTGTTTAATTTTTATTTTTTCGAACGTTTATTTTTTGAGAGAGAGAGAGCAAGGGAGGTGCAGAGAGAGACAGAGATGAGAGAGAGAAAGAATTCCAAGCTATCAGGGCAGACCCCGATGCAGGGCTCAAATCCACGAACTGTGAGATCATGATCTGAGCTGAAACAAAGAGTTGGATGCTTAACCTTTGTGTATTCTTTTTTAAATTTTTGTGTATCTTTGTGTATTCTTTTTTTAATTTTTAAAACTTTGTTAACATTTATTTATTTTTGAGAGACAGAGCATGAGCAGTGGAGGGGCAGAGACAGAGGGAGAATCAATATCCAAAGTAGGCTCCAGGCTCTGAGTTGTCAGCACAGAGCCTGATATACGGCTCAAATCCACAAACCATGAGATCATGACCTGAGCTGAAGTCGGACACTTAACCGACTGAGCCACCCAGGCACTTCTGCAATTTTTGTTTTAAAGTGTTTTTTGTCCAATATAAGTATTACTAATTTAGCTTTCTCTTGACATCCATTTGCATGATAGATGTGTCTCCAACCTCTCACTTTCAATCTGCCAGTGTCTTTAGGTCCAAAATAAGTCTTGTTGGTAACATATAGATGGTTTTTTTTGGTCACCCTTTGTCTTTTTATTGGAGCATTCAGTCTATTTACATTCAAAGTAATTATCGATAGATATATATTTATTGGCATTTATTATTTGTTTTGTGGTCTGATTCTTTCTTGTCATACTCTCATTCATGGTTTCTGATTTTCTTTAGTAATATATTTTTTTAATGTTTTTAATGTTTATTTATTCTTTGAGAGAGAGCATGAGAAGGGAAGGGACAGAGACAGGGAGACACAGAATCTGAAGCAGGCTCCAGGCTCTGAGCTGTTAGCACAAAGCCTGATGCGGGGCTCTAACTCACAAACTATGAGATCATAACCTGAGCCAAAGTCAGATGCTTACCTGACTGAGCCACACAGGCACCCCATTAGTGATATATTTGGATTTATTTCTTTTTATTATTTGTATGTTTGTTAATGGTTTTAGATATTTGATTACCATTATGTTTGTATATAACCTCTTCTGTATTTTAAGTTGATGGTTGTTTAAGTTTGAACCTATTCTTTTCTCCTCCTCGCATTTTATATTTTATTATATTTTGCATCCTTTTTTTGTGAGTTCCTTGACATATTTTTTACAGAAAAATTAATTTTTACTACTTCTGTGTTTCCTACCTTTATTAGGTCACTTTTTGTCTTTCTTTCCACTCAGAGTACCCTTAATATTTCTTTTAGGGCTGGTTTAGTGGTCACAAACTCCTTTAGGTTTTTTGTTTTGTTTTGTTTGTTTTTGTTTGGGGGGGCCTGAAAAACTCTTTATCTCTCCTTCTATTCTGAATGATAGCCTTGTAGTATAGAGTGTTCTTGGCTGCAGATTTTTCCTTTTCCACATTTTGAATATATCATGCCACTGCTTTCTGGTTTGCAAACTTTATGGTGAAAAATCTCCTGGTACCCTAATGTGTTTTCCTTTGTAAGTTACTGATTTCTTTTCTTTTCTTTTTCTTCTTTTCTTTTTTTTGCTGCTTTTAAGATTTTTCCTTTATTACTATATTTTGCAAATTTAATTACAATACGTCTTGGTATGGGACTGCTTTTGTTCACTTTGATGTGAGTTCTCTGTGCCTCCTAGATCTGGATATCTGTTTCCTTCCCCAGATTAGGGAAGTTTTATTTCTTCAAATAAATTTTCTGCCCCCTTTCCATTCTTCTTCTTCCCTTTTCTTCTTCTTCCCCATTCTTCTTCCCCTTTCTTCTTCTTCTTCTTCTTCTTCTTCTTCTTCTTCTTCTGGGACTTTTATAATATAAATATGATTATGTCTGATGGATTCGCTGAGTTCCTAAGTCTATTCTAATTCTGTGTAATTCTCTTTTTGTCAGCTTGACTACTTTTCATTACTCTGTCTTCTAGGTCACTAATTCATTCCTCTACTTCTTCCATCTTGCTCTCCATTCCATCTAGCATGTTTCTTGTTTATTTATTGAGCTCTTTATCTCTGCAATGTTATTCTTTATCTCTGTGTTAAGAGTCTCAATGATGTCTTCCAATCTTTTCTCAAGTCCAGTGAATATCCTTATGATCATGCTTTAAATTCCCCATGCTTTAAATTCTCCATCTCCATATAAGTAACAGGCATGTTACTTATATCTGTTTTGCTTAGCTCTCTGGCTGTGGCCTTATTCTGTTCTTCTATTTGGTATAAATTTCTCTGTCTCCTCATTTTGTATGCCTCCCTGTGTCTGTTTCTGTGTTGTAAGAAAGTCAGATGTGTCTTTTGCCCCTTGAAAGTAGCTTGTTTATGAAGAAGAAGTACTGGTATACCCTGCAGCTTAGTGTCCCATGTTTACCAGAAACTGGCACTTCAGGAGTGTATTCTCTGTGTGTTGCTTGTGCCCTGCTGGTTTGTCTATGTCACTTGTCCTCTCAGTTCAATATTCACTGGCTTTCTGATTGTTGTGGGCTGTTCTAGGTGTTAGGATCCAGGTAGGTCAGCTGTAAGTGGCCATGTTTGCTGGAGAACTTGGGAACAAGGTGGTAGTGTTAGAAAACCTTGCATTGGGCCACTAGTCTTATGCTGGATCCCCCACAGTGGTGGTGGCTAGGTGCTGCACATCAGCGTGGCTGGGGAATAAGGCTGGGCATGGTGCTTAAGGATGGCTGGGGGAGGTATGGCTGGGTAGAGAATATGGTGACAGCTGTGCAACTGGTGACTGAGCAGGGCATGCACACAGTTTAAAAAAAAATTTGCCCCGAGTCCTGGGCCACATCTACAAGTGTCTGTGCAGCCCACCTCCCATAGGTGGTTCTGTTTATGCCAAAGCAAGGGAGGAAAATGGCACCTGTCAGCTCCCTCATTTTCGAAGTCCCCCAACACTATCTGAAATGAGTATTAACAGATGTGTGTCCCATTTGCCCTGCCCCCTCCCATGATTTGTAAACTGTCATTTTTATGTTGCTTTTCCAAGCAGGCTGCTGTCTCTATAAGGGCAAGTTCCCAGCTATCATTCACCCTCCTGGCTTGCTCAGTGCTGAGACAGCTGGCTTTTAAAGCTCCAGACTATAAGTCTGACTGGTTTTACAAACCAATGGAATTCAGCTTCTGGTTTTTAAAGCCAAATAGCCTCCCCATGTGTGAGCTCCCTGGTGCATGGGCCTGTTTCTCTGCCCTTTTCACATGCACAGTTCCTTCCCTCCTGTGGGCAGCCTCCTTCCACCTTTCTGACCTTCATAACCTATCAGACTCAGCTGCTTCTCTATATGTAGTGATGGAGTTTGTTCTGCCAGTCTTTGGATCATTCTCCAGTTTATTGAGATTGGATGTGGATGATGTCTAGTAAATGTGGAACACAGTGAGCTCAGAGTCTACCTACTCTTCCATCTTCCCAAGCTCCTGAAACATTTTTCTTAATACCGATGCCAATGAAAAATTAAACAGCACAAAAATACGAAATGAGGGAAACATCCTTAACTTGATAAAGTACAACTACAAAAACCTTCAGCTAGAATCATATTCAATGGTGAAAGACTGAATGCTTTCCCATAAGACTAGAAAGAAGGTAAGGATCTCTGTATTCACCAATATTATTTATCCAAGTATTAGAAGTTTCAGACAGTAAAATAAAGGAAGTCAAGGAAATAAACTTCACAAGAATCATAATGGAAGACATAAAACTGTCATTCTTTGTAGATAACACAAGAGTCTATGTAGGAAATCTCAAGAAATCTTAAAAACACTAAAAAAAACCTAGATTTCTGTACACTAGCAATTAATGTATAGAAAATTAAATTTAAAAATACAATAAAATTTAAAACAAATAATAAAATGAAATAGATATAAATCTAACAAATATTTGTGGGATTTATATATTGAAATCTGTATTATCTAAGAGGAGCTAAATAAATGGAGATATACATCGTTTTCATGAATTGGAGGATTCAACATAGAAAACAAGGCAATATTCTCAAAATTGATATGCAGATTTAATGCAAATTCTTTCAAAACCCAAGTAACTTTTTTTTTTGTCATTTTGATGGATATAGATAAGATTATCCTAAAATGTATTTTCAAGAGCTAAGGAACTAAACTAAATAAATAATTTTGAAAGAGAAGAATAAAATAGGAGAAATCAACATACTTAATTTCAAGAGATATGATATTTCTATAGTATTAAGACTGCATGGTATTTGTGGAGAGATAGTTGTAGACACCAGTGAAACAGAACAGAAAACTCAGAAATAAACTCACACTACTATAGGCAATTGATTTTTGACAAAGGTGTGAGAGCAATCTGACAAAAGAAGAATAACCTTTTCAACAAATGGTGCTAAAGACTATACCAATAAAAACTATAAAAAATAGGGGCGCCTGGGTGGCGCAGTCGGTTAAGCGTCCGACTTCAGCCAGGTCACGATCTCGCGGTCCGTGAGTTCGAGCCCCGCGTCAGGCTCTGGGCTGATGGCTCGGAGCCTGGAGCCTGTTTCCGATTCTGTGTCTCCCTCTCTCTCTGCCCCTCCCCTGTTCATGCTCTGTCTCTCTCTGTCCCAAAAATAAATAAAAATGTTGAAAAAAGAAAAAAAAAATTTAAAAAAAAAAAAAAAACTATAAAAAATAAAATGCAGAGAGAAAGATGTGAAGCCCAGAGGCAAAAGATAAACGGAATCTTAAACAATACAAAAATTAACCCCCAATAGGCCATATTTTCAAGTATAAAATATGAAAATATAAAACTTTTAGAAGAAAATAGAGGGAAAAAATCTGAATCCTAGGACTTGGTTAAGAATTGTTAAACATGATGCCAGGGTGCCTGGGTGGCTCAGTCAGTTAAGTGTACAACTTTAGCTTAGGTGATGATCTCATGGTCCGTGGGTTGAAGCCATGTGTTGGGCTCTGTGCTGACAGCTCAAGAGCCTGGAGTCTGCTTTGGATCCTGAGTCTCCCTCTGTCTCTGCCCCTCCACTGCTCATGCTCTCTCTCTCTCTCTCAAAAATAAAAAATAAAAATTAAAAAAAATTAAGCATAATGCCAAATGCATGATTCATAAAAGGAAAAATTAATTAATTGGGTTTAACCAATGTTGAGAATGTGTGCTCTGTGAAAGACCAATAAAGGATAAAAAAGACAAACTACATTCTTGGAGAAAACATTTGAAAATCTTTTATTTGACAAAGAAGTGGAATATATAAGGAGCTCTCAAAAGTAAATAGTAAAAATCCAATTACAAAATGGGCAAACAACATGAAGAGGCATTTCATCAAAAAGGATTTACATATGGCAAGTGAACACATGAAAATATGTTCAACATTGTTAGGTGATTGGGAAAACGTAAATTAAAATCACAATGAGATATCTCTATATACCTTTCAGGATTGCTGACTTAAAAAATACTGACAACACTAAACACTGAAGAGGGTTCAGAAAGACTAGATCATTCATACACTGCTTGTGGTAATATAAACTGCACAGCCACTCTGGAAATCATTTTTGGTGGTCTCTTAAACAACTAAACATGCAACTATCATAAAACCCTGTGATTGTTCTCCGAGGATTTATCTCAGAGACAAAAACATATTACCACAACAACCTATACACAAATGTTCATAGAAAGTTTATTTTTAATTGCTCAAACTAGAAACAACCAAAGTGTCCCTCAACAGGTAACTGATTTTTAAAAATTGATGAATATATACCATGGAATATTTCTCAGCAATTAGAATGAACACAACGTTGATTTATGCAACAACTTGGATGAATCTCAAGGGAATTTTTGTTGTGAGTCAAAAGTCAGTCTCAAAAGGTCACATACCATATTATTCCTTTCTCAAAATTACAGTGTTATAGAGATGAAGAACAAATTAGGGATTCTAAGGGTAGATGTGGTGGAAGAAATAGGGGAGATACAATTATATAAGGACAACAAAGGAAACTCACCTGTTCCATACTTTGACTCTTATTGTTCTCATAGGAATCTACGTATATGACAAAATAGCATTACATCAATCCCACGTTTTGGGTCTTGATATTATGCTATAGATATGTAAAATGTATATTATATATGTAAGTTATGCATGTTATGGGAGTTGCATAATATCGGGGAAAACTGGGTGAAGAGTTTATGGGACTTCTTTATTATAAATGTAACTTTTTGCAAATATAAAATAATTTAAAAGTAAAGTTTCAAAATGGCAGAGAAAAATGACTGACCTAAGAATAACAATCACAGAATTCATTAGAAAGGGACATTAAATAAATTGTTATAAGTGTAGTCCATATACTCAATAAACTACAGACAAATGCTAGTTAGAGACATGGAATCTATAAAAAAAAAGGCTGAAGTCAAACTAGTGATAAAAATAATGATGTGTGAAATGAAACAGACACTGGATGAAATTAACAGCAGGCTAGATATTGCAGAGAAATGATTAATGAACTTGAAGGTATAACAATCAAAATTATACAAAATGAAACATAGAAAGAAAAATAGAGAGTGCAGACTATCAGTGAACTGTGGGAATATTCCAAGGGGCGAAATATATGTAATTAGAATTAACAAGGAGGAAAGCAGGGGCAGAAAAATATGTGAAGAAATGATGACTAAAATTTATAAGTTAATGCAAACTATAAATCTATGCATTCACAGTCTTAATGTCACAAGCATAAGAAACATGAAAAAAAAGTGCACCAAAGCAAATCATAATCAAATACCTTAAAGCAAGTGATAAAGAAAAAAAGTATTAAAGCAGCCAGATAAAAATAACACACACCTTGTGTGTGCAGTGAAAAGTGGAACTAAGATAAAGATGACAGCAGATTTCTCACTGAAAATAATGTAATCTAGAAAACAGAGAAGCAACAGCTTTGTAGTACTTACCAAAAACAAACAGAGAAACAAAACTCCCAAAACTAAGAATAAAAATAGAACACTTTTTCAATCAAGAAGTGTTTATCCAGAAAAATATCTTTCTGAAGGAGGCATGGAATACTTTTTTTTAATATAAAAAAACTGGAAGAATTAATGTTTTATCTTATCATTGAGCTCAAAAATTTTCAATATATTCTAGGTATATGTTCTTTGTAAAATGTATGTATTGAGAATCATATTTTCTCCTACTCTGTGGTTTGTCTTTTCCAACTTATCTTTCCGGGATAAGAAGTTTTTATTTTGGTAAAGTCCAATTTACAAAATAAAAACAACAGATATTTCAAGATCTAATTCAGGACAAGACATTGTATTTAATCACCATGTACCCTCAGTCTTCTATCTGTGGCTGTTTCTCAGTCTTTGTGTTTTTGTGATCTTGGCACATTTGAAGTGTCAGGTATTGTATAGTATGTATTTTAATTTGTGTGTTTCTGATATTTTCTCTTGTGTAGACTGGGGTTATAGATTTAGGAAAGAATACTACAGAGGTGAAGTGCTCTACACATCTCATTACATGAAGAGATATGTGATAGTAACATGACTTATACTTGTGATGTTAACCTTGATCACTTGGCTAAGGTGTTATCTGTCAGTTTTCTTCACTGTAAAGCTACTACTTTTCTCCTTCCATGCTTCATTTATTTTAAACAAGTCATTAAGACCAGTCCACGCTCAAGAAGAGCTTCATTTCTTGGAGGCAAGCATATCAAATAATTTGCAGATATATGATAAGACCACTGAAGTAATTAATAAATATATTTTTAATAATTTGAAGCTCTGCAAATATCCTGTTTCTCCTTAATATCTAGCTTTCTAATTTCAGGATTCATTAGTAGATATTGCCTGCATCAGTTACTATTGTTCTAATGGTGATTTTCTACTTCTCTGATTCTTTGTACATGTATTACTTGTCATCCTTCTGTAAGGAAGATTTGTTCCTTCTCCCAGTTTATATATTCAATAATTTATTTCAATTAACATGGACTCACATATATTTCTTTTCTACTTCAAGTTATAATCCAGTGAAACATTATTTTTGTTGCATATATTATTTCAAATTTAGCCTTTGGAACTCTTTCACATTACCACCCATTTCTCTTTTTTTTTAAGCACATCATTATTTTTTGGGATTAGATGCTCCAGACTCATTTTGTATTTTTTATGTCCCAGCCATAGTGTGGTCCATTACTCCAGGAAGCTTTAATTCCTTTTATTAGAACATGGCACTTAAATCAAGATATGGGTCCCAAGAGTGCTCCATTGTTACCAAGGTGTTATTGCTTTGAGGCCCTCTTAGTGTACAGAGCTAGGAAACATATATGCACACTATGTATATGTATATGTATATATATATATATATATATATATATATATATTTCTATATCTAGTTATGCACATTGATATGAGTTAATACTAATATCCCTGACTATAATCAAGCACCAAAGGATTCATTCTAACCTTCCCAGCCTTGCTTATTTATATTTTTCCAAACATAAATATTTGGTTCCCATTATATATAATTTATTGAATTCTTTTTTAACTCTAGTATATATGTAATGTAGTTTCAGAATTCCTAACCTATACTGGTATGGGAAACATTTACCAACTAGAATACAGTGTTTATGTAAGTTCATTTTGTCTTTAAACGTTGTGTAGCCAGTCAAAATAAAATTTTCCAAAGTTACTTAGGTTAAGTCCTTTTTCCCCCAAATCCTTGAGTGAGATTGTATCACATTTCCAATATAGTTAGATTAATTTCTCATAAGTCTATATTCCGTATGGGAATTTCCTAACATCTTGGTTAATGTTGTTTTTCTTTTGTTTCCAATTTGTATACAATAAAAACTCACTCTGGCCCACAATTTTATAGTTTTCCTGCCATTCAAATTTTTTAAATAAATCCTTTATTTTAAGATAATTGTAGATTCATATGCATGAACTTGTGAAAAATAATACAGTCACTTCTTGCATACACTTTACTTAGCTTCCTTCAATGGTAGCATTTTGTAAAACTATCACACATTATGACAATCATAATCTTGACATAGATACAGTCAAGTTATGGAACATTTTTACCACTCCAAGTATCACTCACATTGTCTTTTCACAACCACACTCACTTCCCTCCTGCTCATTTTCACTTAGTTACACTAGGGACCCCTATTCTAGTCTCTGTTTTTGTACTTTTTTATTCAATAATGTTATGTAAATGGAATAAGGCAATATGAAACATGTTGAGATTGGCTTTTTTTCCTCTATAATAATTCCCTTGAAATTCAAGTTATTGCATGTGTCAATATTTTGTCCTTTTAATTTCTGACTATTCCATTATATGTATGTAGGAAAGATTGCTTATTTGCCTATCAAAGGACATCTGGTATCATTCTAGTTTTTTGGGATTAATAATAAAACTGTTGAAAATATTCATGCACAGGCTTTTGTGTGAATATACATTTTAATTTCTCTGGGATAAATATTTTAGAAAGTAATTTCTGTGTTAATAGTTGTGTATTTAGTTGTTCAAGAAACTGCCAAACTGTTTTCCAGAGTGTCTTCACATTTTACATTCCAAACAACAATGTAAAACTGAAAGAACACATTTTAGAACTTTGTGTTGTCATTATTTTTTTTATGTTAATCCTTCTGATACGTGTATGCTATATATAACTCAAAATATTCCACAAAAAACTGGTAGAAATTCAACCAGTTGAATTTATCAACAAGATAAAAAAAAAGTCAATGTATAGAAATCTGTTGCATTTCTGTATACCAAAAATGCAGCAATAGAAAAAGAAGTTAAGAAAACAATCCCATTTACTATTACACCAAAGATAATGAGATATCTAGGAAAACGTCACCAAAGAGGTGAATCACCTCTACTCAGAAAACTATAAAACACTGGTAATTGAAATTGAACACAGAAATTGAAGATGACACAAAAAGTGAAAAATATCCCATTCTCATGGATTGGAAGAACAAATATTGTTAAAATGTCTATAATACATAAAGCAATCTCCACATTTAATATAATCCTTATTGAAATAGGACCAGCATTTTTTGCAGAGGTGGAACAAACAACCCTAAAATTTGAATGGAACCACAAAAGACACCAAATAACCAAAGCAATCTTGGAAAAGAAAAGCAATGCTAGAAGAGGCGTCACCATTCCAGACTTCAATTAATATTACAAATCTGTAGTGATCAAGACTGTATGGTACTGGCACAAAAAGAGACACAAGGATCAATAGAACAGAATAGAAAATCCAGAAATGAACCCACAACTATACAATTAGTCTTCAACAAAGCAGGGAAGAATATCCAATGGGAAAAGAACAAATGGTGCTGGAAAAACTAGACATCTACATGCAAAATAATGAAACTAGACCAATTTCTTACAACCTACACAAAAATAAATTCAAAATAGATTGAAGTCCTAAATGTGAGATTGGAAACGATTAAAATCTAGAAGAGTAGACAGGCAGTTATTGCTTTGACATTGGCCATAGCAACTTCTTTGTAGATATGTCTCCTGAGGCAAGGGAAACAAAAGCAAAAATAAACTACTGGGATTTAATCAAAATGAAAACCTTCTGAAGAATAAAGAAAACAATCAACAAAACTAACAGGCAATCTTTGAAATGGGAGAAGATATTTGCAAATGACGTATCTGATAAAGGGTTGGTATCTGAAATATATAAAGAACTTATCAAACTCAACACACCCCAAAATGAACAATCCAAGTTAAAAATGAACAGAAGGCATGAATAGTCATTTCTCCAAATAAGATGGCTGACAGACACATGAAAAGATGGTTACCATCACTCATCATGAGGTACATACAAATCAAAGCTGCAATGAGATAGGGGAGGGGCCAAGATGGTGGAACAGCATGGAAGTTCACATCTCTCATCTCTGAAATGCAGCCAGATCAACACTAAACCATCTTGCATACCTAGAAAACTGATTTGATGATTAACACAGCAATCTGTACAACCTGAACCACAGAGCTCAGCAGGTACATGCAGGAGAGGTGAACTGGGAGAGAGAGAAGGCATGGAGGGCAGGGAGCTATTTTTGCTTGCAGAGAGAGTTTGGATACAGTGGGAGAGTATTGAAAAAGCACCCCCCTCAAAAGCAGCTGGAGAGAAAGAGAAAGACTGGAAACAGCCACAAGGGACTGAACAAAAAAGGGAGAAAGGAGAGGGTCTAAATTCCATTAAAACTCTATAAACCAGGGGAATGCAAGAGTCTGAAATTCTTCAGTTCAATACCTGGTGGTCCTCTGCTGGGAAGGATGAATCTCCAGGAGCAGAGTGTGAGGTCTCAGGGGTTCTTGGGCCACACAGGGAATGGCAGTTCCCTAGTGCAAGGACATTGGTAGAGGCTGTTTGACCTCCCCACAGGCAAAGGTCCCAGTGAACCCTAGAGAACAACCACATTTGCTGGTGTTGGAACGAGAACATTAAGGGTGAAGCTTGGCACCAGATGTGTGTTGTGATTTACCACAATCCCTAAAACACTGCTGCTACACAATAGCACAAACTTTTTCTGGGGTGGGCTGGTATCCAGCCAGAGTCTCTGGGCATTGGCAGCAGCATAGTCTCAGAACATTCCTGGGGGTGGGCTGGCATTTGGCCATTGTTCAGCGAGGTCCTCCCTCAGAGAGTCAGAGCAGGTCAAAGCCACAGTCCCTCAGAAGCGAGGGATTGGGAAACACTGTCCATCTGAGATAAAACTCAGGAGGGATGTGCTGCCTGGCAACATGATGGCTTGATCATGGACAGTGTAGAAGCGGGGAGTGGATGGAAGCCAGAGAAAGGAGGGGTGCTTGATTGCCGGTCAGGGACAGCACAGAGTTCTGATACTAGAGACTGGGTAGCTGGGTGATGCCATTTTCACCCTTCCTGCACATATGTATACATGCCTCCATGAGCCAAAACAATCCACTCCAGTAAGTTAAGCAGCACCATCTAGTGGAGAATGGACTGCTACACTGAGCCCCGCCCAACTGGGCCAAACATGTTCTTGAGGAACACCACAACTCTCTCCTCCTGCTTAGTTAATAGACTATAAAGTGCTTCATAGTTTGACTTTATAGGAAACCGGATGTAATTTCAATCATATTACATTCTGTTCACTGGTCCATCTGTTCAATTTTTTTTCTTTTTTCTTTTCTTATTCTTGAATACAGAAAGAGAAAAACTTTATTTTTATTTTCCATTTCTGGAAAAAAGATTTTTTTCTACTTTAATTTTAATTTATTTTTTCTACTATATTTTTACTTTTTGGTAAATTTTTAAAATTCCATTTTACTTTCATTTCATCTTATTATATTTTATTGTATTCATTTTTTCAAGTTTTCAAACGTTTTCCTTTTTTTTTTCTTTCTGTTTTCTTTTCTTATCTTTCCTTTTTTTTTTTCTATACTATCAAGCTTCCTTCAGCAACCAGACCAAAACACACCTAGGATATAGTCTTCTTTATTTGATTTTTTTTGTTTTTAACTTTTAATTTTTATTTATTTATTTATTTTTACTTCATAAATTCATTTTCTTTCCTCAAAATGATGAAATAAAGGAATTCACTCCAAAAGAAAGAACAGAAAGGAATTAGAGCCAGGGACTTAATAAACACAGATACAACCAAGATGTCTAAACCAGAATTTAGAATTATGATAATAAGAATACTATCTGGGGTTGAAAATAGATTAGAATCCCTTTCTGTGGAGATAAAAGAAGTAAAAGCTAGTCAGAATGAAATTAAAAATTTTATAACTGAGCTGCAATCTCAATTGGATGCCACAGAGGCAAGGATGAATGAAGCAAAGCAGCAAATCAGCAACAGAGAGGACAAACTTAAGGAGATAATGAAACAGAAAAAAAGAAGGACACTAAGGCAAAAGAGCATAATTTAAGAATTGGAGAACTCAGTGACTCATTAAAAAAAATAATATCAGGATCACAGGGGTCCCATAAAATGAAGAGACAGAAAAAGGGGTAAAAGTTTTATGTGAGCAAATCATAGTGGAAAACTTTCCTAACCTGGGGAAAGACACAGACATCAAAATCCAGGAAGCACAGAGAACTCCCATTAGATTCAACAAAAACTGAATATCAACAAATCATATCATAGTAAAATTCACAAACACTCAGAAAAGGAAAGAATCATGAAAGCAGCAAGGGAAATAAAGTCCTTAACCTACAATGGAAGACAGATCAAGTTTGTGTAAGGATAACAAATACTTGGAGTCTAAAGAATATCCTACTAAAGAATAAATGTGCTAACCAAGAAGTTAAAGAGGAAATTCAAAAGTACATGGAAGCCAATGAAAATGATAACAACACATCCCAAAAGCTCTGGGATGCAGCAAAGGCAGTCATAAGAGGGAAGCCTATGGCAATCCAGGTCTTCCTAAAGCAGGAAGAAAGGTCTCAGATACACAACCTAAGCTTACACCTTAAAGAGCTGGAAAAAGAGCAGCAAATAAAACCCAAAACAGCAGAAGACAGGAAATAATAAAGATTAGAGCAGAAATCAATGCTATCAAAACCAAAACAAACAAACAAACAAACAAACAAACAAAAAAGCAGTGGAGCATTTCAATGAAACCAGGAGCTGATTCTTTGAAAGAATTAACAAAATTGATAAACCCCTTGCCAGTTTGATCAAAAATAAAAAAAGGAAAGGACCCAAATAAATAAAATCAAGAATGAAAGAGGAAAGGTCACAACAAACACAGCAGAAATACAAACAATAATAAAAGAATATTATGAGCAATTATACACGAATAAAATGGGCCATCTGGAAGAAATGGTCAAATTCCTAGAAACATATGAACTACCAAACTGAAACATGAAGAAATAGAAAATTTGAACAGACCCATTACCAGGAAAGAAATCAAATTAGTAATCAAAAATCTCCTAAAAAACCAGAGTCGAGGGCCAGATGGCTTTCCAGGGGAATTCTACCAAACACTTAAAGAAGAGTTAATACCTATTCTTTTGCAGCTGTTCCAAAAATTGCAAACGGAAGGAAAATGTCCTAACTCATACTATGAAGCCAGTATTACATTTGTTCCAAAACCAGACAAAGACCCCACTAAGAAGGAGAACTACAGACCAATTTCCCTAATGAACATGGTTGCAAAAATCCTCAAAAAGATACTAGCCAACCAGATCCAAATGCAGAGAAAACATTTGACAAAATACAGCATCCTTTCTTAATAAAAACCCTCAAGAAAGTAGGAATAGAAAGATCATACCACAAGATCATAAAAGCCGTATATGAAAGACCCACCGCTAATATCATCCTCAATGAGGAAAAACTGAGAGCTTACCCCCTAAGGTCAGAAACAAGACAGGGATGTCCACTCTCACCACTGTTATTTGACATAGTATGGAAGTCTTAGCCTTAGCAGCAGACAACACAAAGGAATAAAAGGCATCCAAATCTGCAAGTTTCACTCTTCACAGACGACATGATACTCTATATGGAAATGCAAAAGATTCCACAAAATAACTGCTAGAACTGGTCCATGAATTCAGCAAAGTCGCAGGATATAAAATCAATGTGCAGACATCAGTTGCATTTCCATACAACAATAATGAAGCAACAGAAAGAGAAATCAAGGAATTGATCGCATTTACAATTGCACCAGAAACCATAAAGTACCTAGGAATAAACCTAACAAAAGTGAAAAATCTATATACTGAAAACTAGAAAGCTTATGAAAGAAATTGAAGAATACACAAAAAAACTGGGAAAACATTCCATGCTCCTGGATTGGAAGAACATTTTTAAAATGTCAATACTACCCAAAGCAATTTACATATTCAATGCAATCCCTATCAAAATATCACCAGCATTCTTCACAGCGCTAACAATCCTAAAATTTCTACTGAACCAGAAAATACCCTGAATAGCCAAAGAAATCTTGAAAAAGAAAACTGAAGCTGGAGGCATCACAATCCCAGACTTCAAGATATATTACAAAGCTGTAATCATCAATACAGTATGGTACTGACAGAAAAACAGACACTCAGATCAATGGAACAGAATAGAGAGCCCAGAAATAGACTCACAAACATATGGTAAACTAATCTTTGACAAAGCAGGAAAGGATATCCAATGAAATAAAGACAGTCTTCTCAGCAAATTGTGCTGGGAAAACTGGACAGTGACATGCATAAAAATGAACCTGGACCACTTTCTTACACCCCACACACACACACACACACACACACACACACACACACACACACACACACATAAAGAAAAAAAAAACTTAAAATGGATGAAAGACCTAAACATAAGACAAGAAGCCATCAAAATCCTGGAGGAGAAAGCAGGCAACAACCTCTTTGACCTCAGCTGCAGCAACTTCTTAATCAACACATTTCCAGAGGCAAGGGAAAGAAAAGCAAAAATGAACTATTGGGACCTCATGAAGATAAAAAAAAAACTTCTGCACAGCAAAGGAAACAATCAGCAAAACTAAAAAGCAACTGAAAGAATGAGAGAAGATATTTGCAAATGATATATCAGATAAAGGGTTAGTATCCAAAATCTATAAAGAACTTATCAAATTCAACACCTCAAAAATGAATAATCCAGAAAAGAAATGAGCAAAAGACATGAATAGATACTTTTCCAAAGAATACATCCAGATGGCTAACAGATATATGAACAAATGCTTAACATCACTCATTATCAGAGAAATACAATCAAAACCACAATGAGATACCACCTCACACCTGTCAGAATGGCTTACGTTAATACCTCAGACAACAACAGGTGTCGGCGAGAATGCTGAGAAAGAGGATCTCTTTTGCACTGCTGGCCAGAATGAAAACTGGTGCACTCTGGAAAACAGTATGGAGGTTATGCAAAAAATTAAAAACAGAACTATCCTATGACCCAGCAATTGCACTACTAGGCTTTTATCCAAGGGATACAGGTATGCTGTTTCGAAAGGGCACATGTACCCCCATGTTTATAGCAGCACTATTGACAATGGCCAAAGTATGGAAAAAGTCCAAATGTCCCTCAATGGATGAAGGGATAAAGAAGATTATATATATATATATATATATATATATATATACACACACACATATATATATATATACACACACACACACACACACACACACACACACAATGGAGCATTGCTCGGCAATCAAAAAGAATGAAATCTTCCCATTTGCAACTACATGGATGGAACTGGAAAGTATTATGCTAAACAAAATTAGTAAGTCAGAGAAAGACAAATATTATACGATTTCACTCATATGAGGAATTTAAGATACAAAACAGATAACCATAAGGGAAGAGAAGCAAAAATAACATAAAAACAGGAAGAGTACAAAACAAGAGACTCTTAAATATAGAGAACAAACAGAGGGTTGCTGGAGGGGTTATGGGAGGGGGGATGGTCTAAATGGGTAAGGGGCATTAAGGAATCTACTCTTGAAATCATTGTTGCACTATATGCTAACTAACTTGGATGTAAATAAAAATAAATTATTTCATCAAAAAAACTAAAAAAAAAAAATAAAACCTCAAATAAAGAAACAATAGAATAGTATAGTGAACCAAAAAAAAATTGTGATGAAATACAATTTCACACCTGTCAGAATGGCTAAATTCAACAACCCATGAAACGACAGGTCTTAGTGAGAATGTGGAGAAAAGGGAACCCTCTTGCACTGTTGGTAGAAATCAAACTGGAGGAGCCATTCTGGAAAACATTATGGAGGTTCCTCAAAAAATTAAACATAAAACTACCCAATGATCCAGCAATTGTTCTACTAGGTTTCACCCAGAGCATACAAAAACACTAACTTGAAAGGATACATGAACCCTAATGTTTATAGCAGCATTATCCACAATAGCCAAATTATGGAAAGAGCCCAAACATACATCAACTGATGAATGGATAAAAAAAGAAATGGTCTATATGTAACGGAATGTTACTCAGCCATAGAAAAAGAATTGTATTTGCCATTTGTAATGACGTGGATGAAGCTAGAGAGTATTATACTAAGCAAAATAGAAAAACAAATATCACATGATTTCACACATATGTGGAATAAACAAGCATAGGGAAAAGAAGAGATAGGGACTGGGAAACCACAAGAACTCTTACCTATAGAGAAATAACCGATGGTTACCAAAGCGGAAGTAGGTGGGGTGATGGATTAAATAGGTAATGGGGATTAAGGGGCTCATTTGTTGTGATGAGCACAGGGCATTGTATGTAAGTGTTGACTCAACTATATTGTATACCTGACTAATAACACACTGTATGTTAAGTAATTGGAATATAAATAAAAACTTTTTTAAAAACTTAAAAAAATAACTTATGTTAAAAATTAAATAAAAAATAAATAAATTACAAATTCAACTTTCTTTAAGCTATGGGAATAATCACATTATCTCTTTCATAGTGTGTATGTTCTGGTAATTTGTGCTTTTTAGCAATTGTTCCATTTTGTGTACATTACATATTAATATATGAAGAATTTTTTATAGTATATTCTTATTATTCTCTTAATGGCTGCAGAGTTTGTTTTGATACCCCCTGTGTCATTCCTTTTACTGGTAATGTGGTAATGTGTGTGTTCTCTCTCCTTATTGCTTCCTCCTTCCCTTCCCCCCCCCACAGCCTTTCTCTCTTTAACATACACACACACACACACACACACACACACACATTAGAGATTTTCAATTTTATTCATTCTCCAAAGAGTCAACTTTTTGTATAATTGATTAATTTTATGTTTTTTTTTTCTGTTTTTAAATTTATTGAGTTTCCCTTTATTCTTGAAGGAGAATTCAGAAATTGAAAATAATTCTGGGGTGGGGGGCATCTCGGTGGCACAGTTAGTTAAGCATTCAACTCTTGATTTCAGCTTAGGTTCATGAGCTTGATCACTATGTGGGGCTGTGTTGACAGTGCAGAGCCTGCTTTGGATTCTCTCTCCCTCATTCTCTACCCTTCACCCACTACCACTGTCCTCCCCCCTCTGAATGAATGAATGAATGAATAATAAATAAACAAACAAATTTTTAAAAATTCTGGACAGTTTTTTTTCTTTTAGTGCTTAAAAAAACAAACAAAAAAACAAAAAACAAACAAAAAAAAAAAACCATGTGCCATCTCCATCTGGTCTCCACAGGTTTCTGATGAGAAACTTAGTGTCATTCATTTTTTTTTCTTGTTGCTTAAATGCATTATGTGTGTGTGTATTTGTGTGTGTGTGTGTGTGTGTGTATGTGTTTAGTTTTCAGACATTTGACTAGATGTTTGCTGACATGGATATCTTTAGGTTTACACTGTTTTAGTTTTATTTATATTTTTGAACAAGTAGGTTAATATCTTTTGCCAAATTTGGAAATTTTGCAATCATTATTTCTCTGTATTTATTTTTGGCTCCACACTCTTTCCCCTCTTCTTCCTCCTGTGGACCTGATCATAGAAATATTAGATCTTTTGTCACAATCTCACAGGTATTTGAGGTTCTGTTAATTTTTTAACTATTTTCCTTCTTTTGTTCAGGTTGTAATTTCTGCTTTTCTATCTTCAATTCCCTGATTCTGTGTCATCACCACTTTCCTGCTGAAGTCACCTACCAAGTTTTTTGTTGCGACTATTGTATTTTTAAATGCTAAATTTTTTTTTGTTCTCCTTTATATCTTTTTTTTTCTTTTCTGAGACTGTATTTCATTTGTTCCTAGAATGTTCATAATTGTTTGCTAAAGCATTTTTATGATTACTGTTTCAAACTTTTTGTCAGACAATTTCAACATCTCTGTCATCTTGGTATTTGGATCTGTTGATTGCCTTTTATCACTCAAGTTGAGATTTTCCTGGTTATTTATATTATAAGTGATTTCAATTGTATCCTGTTGACTTTGGATAATATGAAACTCTTGATCTTATTTAAATCCATTTAGCCATCTTTTGATGCCACATTAATGAAGAAGAGGTCACTACCTGGGTCCTGCTTAGGTGGGGGGTAAAATACCAGGTTTTTCACTCTGCCTACTCTAAACTTTGGTGGGGAGAGATGCACCTCATTACAGCTAGACAGAGGTAGGTGTTCTGCTTCCCCACTAGGTCTCTGCTGGTATCACTCTTTCTGGGAGAAAGTGCCTTGTTATTGCTTTCCATTTGGCATACACTGATACCATCATGGAGTGATTGCCCTTATTGCTATCAGTCAGAGTTGTCAGTCTCAGCTTCCTACATGAGTTTTTAGACACCACCCTGATGGGTGGGCCATTTTTGTTTGTGCGCATTGGCATTTCTCAGATGAATTTCCTCAGCACATAGTCTGTAATATACAGAGCAAAAAAAATACCCAAAACAACTCAGTACTTTATCATGCTTTGGTTCCTGAGTCCTCTAGCCAATTTGTCTCCTTCTCTCAACTTTTAAGTCTTTTGATATTTATCATATCTATAATGCCCAGTGTTTTCAGTGTTCTTGAGAAAGAAGTAGGGAGAAATGTGTTTAATCAGTCTTGTCCAGGAACCAAAAACACTAAGTCAATTTTGATTCCCCCCCCCTCATTATGGGGTGTGATTTTCTGCTTCTTTGCATTCCTAGAATTTTTTATTGGATGTCAAACATTGTAAATTTTGACATTTTGGGTACTGGATAGTTTTGCATACCTATAAATACTCTTGAATTTTCTCCCCCCAGCCTTTCCCAGGACACAGTTAAGTTGACTGGAAACAGTTTGATTATTTTATGGCTTGTTTTTAGTTCCCATAGAGTGTTGTCTCCACCCAGTTTTTATCACTATTGAGATAAGAACCTTCGTTGTACTCTGAGACACCATTAGTCACAAGATTTTCCTACCCTAGCTTTTGAGAACAAACACTGTATTGGACCCCATTTAAGCTCTAGGCACTCTTCCCCCTGATTTTTTCAGATAGCTCTTCCCCAGGCCTTGGATAGTTTCCTCATATGCAGGCATTCGCTGATCATTATTCAGGTTAACACTGGAAGGTAGCCTTTGTAGATCTCTATGCTTCTCTCTGTGCATCTCCTCTTTGGTACTCTGCCCTGTGAACTTAGGCTGCCTTACCTTCTCTTGACTCTCAGTTCTGTTGAATCAGGGAGACAACCAGTTTCTTCTTGGTTCTCTGTCTTTGCACTGTGGGCCAAACTCTTTCTCCAGGTGGTAATCTGGGACAACCTTAGGGATGGCGTTGTTGTTATTGTATCCCCACCACCACCATTTCTCAGGAATACTGTCCTTCAATGCCTTATTGCCCATTGTCTTGAGAGTAATTGTTCCATTTAGTTTTCCTGTATTTTTAAAAGATGTTTCAAGAAGGAAGATAAGTCCAATTCCAGTTACTCCATCTTGGTACAAACAAAAGTCTTAAAGAAGGATTTTTAACCTTGGACAGAATACCCACCACTTAAATATTAATAGAGCAGCAGGCATCATAAATGAAGTACTAGGCACTCAAAAGAAGTTCACAGAGTCCAGAATTTCCTCATAGCTCTTCACACAGCTGGGTCTCCATTGGAATGCATATCAACACTCAAGCTGGTATATGGTAGGGACAAAATTCTTGATATTAGGAATTTAACTTGCTGGCTATGTAAAGATAAAAAGAATAAAGAACCTCAGTGTAGATGTTTCAAGTTGAGGGATTCATTTTTTCCAGAGAATTGTATATCACGGGGCATTCAAACACAACTTGAAAATTGAGATCAGTTGGAGTAAGTTTTTAAGGGATAAATTGAGGGGTGTCTGGGTGACTTATTTGGTTAAGCACCTGATTCTTGATTTCAACAATTTCAGCCCAGGTCATGATATCACAGTTCCTCATTGGGCTCCATGATAAAAGTGTAGAGTCTGTTTGGGATTCTCTCTCTCTCTCTCTCTCTCTCTCTCTCTCTGCCATCTTTCCTGAGGTTCCGACCCACCAGAGGGGATCTAGGCGTCCTAACGTTCTAACAGTCACCTCTTTAACCTGGGCCTGTGTAGTGATTTCATGAGTTCTAAGCCAAGACTGAAGTCTGAAGGGACTTTCCAGTAAGAGAAAGTATGAGGAGTCAAGTGGGAAAGAGGGTCTAAACAGGACTCACAAAGAACAAATAATTTTTCTGCCTCCAGAATACACACTTTTCTCCAAAACCTGAAATCTACCTTTGGATAAAGTCTTTCTTTACAAAGAAAGCTGACTTTTCTTGATTTTTCCAGATTTCTGTTTGTTCAGCTTCTTGTTTGAGTGGGGGTGAGGATAAGCACTTTGATTTGAATAACAAATCCTAAACATAGGATTATTGTGAAAATTCAGGAAGCTAATCTAAAAATCTTGCAACAAAATGGAAACCCACTATATGCTCAGTTGGATTTTAGCCAAAGGGAAAAGTTTCATGAAAATATTATTCTACATTTTTCCCAAGATGAAAATTTTCCAAAGCTATGAGGTTTACAAAGTAAAATAGTAATGAACCCACATGATGAACTTCCCATTTCTTTTGCTTCTGGAGAATTGACAGGTACCATACTACACTGTTTATAGAGTGTAGTCAATCAAGACACCTCTAACTTTCCAGAGAACTCTAAATCTTGGAGTAAGAGAAAGAAAAATTAAAGTTGCCACCTATCCCAGACCAGCTGTACCTCCTCACTGCCAGATTATTCACATAGAATGTGAAAAATATTGCCAGGCTCCCGGGTTCTCCATCTGCCACCACCTCAGCACATGCTTGTGTGGAAGCTCCTGGCAGAGTCCATGATTTTCTACACTTTTCCATTGAGATTACTCTCATTCTAACCAATGCCCTTGCTTTAATCCTGGGGATCTATGTGCTAAAGCCTCATATACATCTTGGCTAATGCTTTACTATAGTGGCCTAGAAAATCAAGACAGTTCAAAAACTAGGCCATATATTATTTGTACAGGAGAGTGACTTGCATATATTGCTATTTGATATTTCTAGTTACTTCTATCTGTACATAAGCTTCACTTCAGTTGAACTCCTTTTCTGGCCCAAAGTTCACCCTTAACTATAATCTATTCATTTCCATCCTGCAGTATGAGGAGAGAGGCTCTAGCCCCCACACCTGGGGCAGAAGGGAAGAAGTTTCTGCAGATTCACTGACCAGATCCCCATCCCTGTTTTCATTATAGACACAGCACTACAGGCTCTCCCACCCACATGCCATCTTGGCATGGCAGCATTCTGTCACATTCATGTAGCTCTGTTTTGCCAGCTTTGGACATATATACCTGAGTGCCGTTTGGCCTGATGAAGGGGACCCACATCCTGGTTCTAGACACACCTGGTTCAAACCCAGTTTCAACCTAAATAAGTGATTCTGGCTAAATAACATACTCTCTCAAATCTTACTTCCTTTACCAGTTAAATAGGGATAGTAAAATGAATTATTATGGATGGTTTTGAGGATTAAATGAAATAATATGTGCCTAATGGGTATAATGCCCAATAATGTTAATTTCCCCTCTAAACTAAGTATTGAAGTCAATTCCACTTTGCCTCACAACTCCAACAATTGGTGGCAGCTGCCCAACTGTTTGGCTTTGAAGGATCCTCAGGCCTGAATATGGATCCTTCAGGAAAGAATGTACATTTGCGTGGCCAAGGGGAAATGTAGGATGGTGCCTGACTTTTGCTCAACATTCTACATAAGACCATCCATTCACTGAAGGCAGACCCCAGTGTTTACTTAACTGTGCTCCTTACCACCAATCAAATTGTAGTGACTTGTGTTGGTTGAATCCTTGAAAGAGTGAATGATGTTTGAATGGATGGGTGGATGGACAGATGAGGAGACAATGTGTGAATGAATTAATTCTAATGCATACTTTTTGCCTGTCTCTGACACTGGGAATTTTTTTTTGCCCTGCTAGATTCTTGTCTCATAATGCCATCCCATGTCATAAACCAGATTTTCCTATGGAAACTTTTTATTGGCATCCTGGGTTGTGTCTGTCCAGGTGTTGTCAGCTCATGGCCTTGTTTCTAGGACCAAAGGACACTTATAAGAGATGACCTTTGGTAACAATAACCTTGATGCTGCTGATGATGAGTGGCACCATTTCTTCAACCCTACCACATTCTTCCTCCACGTAGACATTTTATCTCAACTGTCTGCATGTAAGAAAAAAATGATGAAACACTTCATTATTAGAGCTATCTCCAGACCCCAGCTAGACTAGCAGGAAATAGTGAGTTTGGCTTAAATAACATCAGCCCAGTGGCTCCCAACTCTAATCTAAACCAAGCTGGTGATTATCAAACCTACTTGGTGGTGGTGGTAGGGGGGAGGGGTAGTGTGAAAAGTAAGTCTTCCTTGACACCATCTATGAAGATTCTGATTCTTGGGATCTGTATGTTCAATAAGCTCCCAAGTGACTTAGACACATGACAAGCACCAGAACTTGCTCTATTTGTACCTACCAGCACGAAAACACTAGTTTCAGGATGGGAGAAACTTCCTCCATGTACAACAGGGCCTACTTGGAAGTCCACAAACAAATCCCTCGGGATAACATGAAAGGTCAGGGCAATTCCAGCATCTGACACCAGCTGGTAATTCCTACACACTCTTATCCCTCAAGTAGGTTTGAGCTGGCTACCTTATTGTGCCTTATTTTGGTCCTCACCTGTGGCATTCAGATTATACTACTCAGGGGGATAAATTGCTCATATATGAGACTCTGTATTTACATGTTAATTTTCTTCTACACAAGGGAGTCTGTTTCCTGCACTTTCCTTCAATATGGATATTTCTCTTTTGATGAATTCTTTCCCTGGGGACTTACTATCTTTTCTGCCTGCATATATCTCAGAGACCCACAGTAGCAGAAACACACCCAAAGAGAGAATATTTTTACAAGCCCTGGGGCAGTAGCCATAATAAATTACCTCATCTTCTATCACAGTTCAATATTAGAACTCAGGACTGGAATTTTTATATTCCTTTATTTGGCTACACAGTAATAGGGCTCTACTTTGTATGTGACTATGGTGAAGCATATCTGGTACCCTCAAGAAGATAGTAATGTGTCCAAGCAGAGATTAGCAGGTCCCAGTGTTTAGAGATGAACACAAGCTACTAACTCGAAGAAGTGACATGAGTCAGTACTAGGTCAGAGAATGGGTATAGTACATGGAAACTTGCAAATCAGCAGAACCTGGGAATAAATAGCTATTGGCTCCCTGATTACAGAGGGAGTGGGCATTGTATAATGAATGCAGATGAAGCCCTGGTATGGAGATCCATTGTGAATTGGTGATGATGGCAAGATCAAACTGGAGACCTGGAGGTCCTAGCATGGGGTAAGACATCAAGGTGAGTTTTGGCAGATGCAGGCTGGCATCCTTTAGACTGGTGTGAACCTACAGAAATCATGGTAGGGGCAACTACAACAAAGCTTGAAAAAGGGCAGGTCTAAGGGTAGGAAAGTAGGGCAAGAGGAGTATGAGCAGAGTCTCAGCCCTGGGAATGGCTTTCTTGGGCAAATCTTTTCTTTCAGGAGGGACTTGAAGCATGAAATTGGACCTGATGTTCTGGGCAGCATTCCACCATAGAAGCAGGTTGAAGAATCTGAATACAAAACTGGGAGTGAGCTATTCCTTATTTCTCCCCTTTGGTATCAGCATATCATGTCTTAGTCCATGTATTTACTTTTTTTTTTTTTTAATTTTTTTTTTCCAACGTTTATTTTTGGGACAGAGAGAGACAGAGCATGAATGGGGGAGGGGCAGAGAGAGAGGGAGACACAGAATCGGAAACAGGCTCCAGGCTCTGAGCCATCAGCCCAGAGCCCGACGCGGGGCTCGAACTCACAGACCGCAAGATCGTGACCTGGCTGAAGTCGGACGCTTAACCGACTGTGCCACCCAGGCGCCCCCCATGTATTTACTTTTAACTTCTTTCTGTCAATCACAAGTAGCACATAGTGGGGTCTTGCACTTTTTATTTCAATCTTCCCATCTCTGCCTTTTAATTGGGGTAGTTGGGCATTTCCATTTAATGCAATTGTTGATATGCCTAACTTGAAATCTAGCATGCTGCTATTTTTTTTATCTTTGTATCATCTATTCTTTATTTTTTGTTGTTTTTTGATTCACTTTTCCTTCTTTTTCTGCCTTCATTTAGATTTAGTATTTTTATGATTCCATATTATCTTGTTTGCTGTCTCATCAGCTATAATGTCTTGTTTTGTTACTTCTAACAGTTGCTTTAGGGATTATAGCATAAATCTTCACTTCATCACAATCTACCTTTAAGTGATATTGTAACATTTCATGTGTGGTAATCAATAATGTACTTTCATTTCTCCCACCTGGACTTTGTGCTATTTTTGTGATGCATTTTACTTTTACATATGCTATTAACCCCCCAAAAATACATGGTTATTATTTCTGTTTTATCTTTTAAAGAGTTTTTAAAAACAGGAAGAGAATCTCATTCATTTACCCATGTACTTACTATTTTCAGTGTTGTTAATTTTTGTGTAGAGAGCTATGCTGTCTTCTAGTATGCTTCCCTCTACCTAAAAGGCTTATTTGAACATTTCTTGTGTAGCGTCTGCTGGTAATGGATACTTTTTGGTTTCATGTATTTGAAAAATATTTTATTTTACCTTAGTTTTCATAGGATATTTTTACTAGATATGTAATTCTTTAAAGATATATCTTCTTCTAGAACAAACAATCTTAAAATTTGTATGGAACCACAAAAGACATGAATAGCAAAATAAATCTTGAAAAGAAAAGAAAAGCTGGAGGCATCACAATTCCAGGCTTAAAGTTATATTATAAAACTGTAGTGATCAAGACCTTATGGTACTGGCACAAAAACAGACACACAGATCAATGGAAAAGAACAGAAAATTCATAAATGAACCCACAACTAAATGGTCAACTAATCTTCAGCAAAGCAGGAAAGAATATCCAGTGGAAAGACAGTCTCTTCAACAAGTGGTAATGTGAAAACTGGACAGCAACATGCAGAATAATGAAACTGGAACACTTTCTTACAACATAAACAAAAGATAAATCCAAAATGGATTAAAGACTTAAACATGAGACAGGAAACCATCAAAATCCTAGAGGATAACAGAGGCAGTATCTTCTTTGACATCAACTGTAGCAACTTCTTACTAGATATGTCTCCTGAGGCAAGGGAAACAAAAGCAAAAGTTAACTACTGGGACTTCATCAAGATAAAAAGCTCCTGAACAACAAAGGAAACAATTAGAAAAACTAAAAGGCAACCTTCAGAATGGGGGAAGATATTTTCAAATGATATATCTGATAAAGGGTTAGTATTCAAAATATATAAAGAACTTTTCAAACTCAACACCCCCAAAAAAATAATCCCATTAAAAAATGGGCAGTAGACAGGAATAGATATTCTTTTCCAAACAAGACATACATATGACTAACACACACATGAAAAGATGCTCATCACTGATCATCAGGGAAATACAAATTAAAACTACAATGAGATATCATCTCACACCAGTCAGAATGGCTAAAATTAACAACACAGGAAACAGCCTGTGTTGGTGCGGATGCAGAGAAAAAGGAACGCTCTTACACTGTTGGTGGGAATGCAAAGTAGTGGAGCCACTCTCGAAAACTGTATGGAGGTTCCTCAAAAAGTTAAAAATAGAACTACCTTATGATCTAGCAATGGCACTACAAGGTATTTATACAAAGTATACTGATTTGAAGGGATACATGCACCCTGAAGGGATACATGCACACCTATAAACATAGCAGCATTATCCACAATAGTCAAGTTATGGAAAGAGCCCAAATATCCATCGACAGATGAATTGATAAGGAACATGTGGTGTGTGTGTGTGTGTGTGTGTGTGTATACACACACAGTGGAATATTACTCATCCACAAAAAGAATGAATTCTTGCCATTTACAATGATGTGGATGGGACTAGAGTGTATTACACTAAGCAAAACAAGTCAGAGAAAGACAAATACCATATCATATGTGGAATATCACTCATATGTGGAATTTAAGAAACAAAGCAGAAGAATTTAGAGGGAAAAAAAGAGATAAGCAAACCAGAACACAGATTTTTAGCTACAGAGAATACACTGATGATTACCAGAGGGGAGGGGTGTGGGGAAGATGAATGAAATAGGTGGTGAGGATTAAGGACGACACTTGTGATGAGCACTGGACGTTATATATAAGTGCCAAATCACTAAATTCTATACCTAAAGCTAAAGTTACACTGTACATTAACTAACTGGAATTTAAAAAAAATTTTGAAAAAGAAAAAAAAATTAAAATAAAGATATGTCTTCTTGATTGCATTGCTCACAAAGTGAAATCGGATTCTAACCTTATTATTATAATTACTTTTTTTCTCTGCACTTAAGTTTGTCTCCTGCTGCAGCTGCTTTTAAGGCGTTTATTTTTCTACTGTTGGTTATGAGCAATTATGATGTACATTCATGAAGTTTAGTTTTTATTTTCTTGTGGTATGTTGATCTTAGATATGTAGGTTGATAAATGTAATCAAATTTGGAAATGTTTCAGTCATTCTCCCTTCAAATATTTTTACCCCTCCCTTTTGCCCGTCACACATCATGTACCTTTTCTCTTTCAGTGGATCCAACTCCATTGCATTAGGCTGCTTGCAGCTGTCCCTCCATTCACTTACACCTTTTATATTCTAGAATTTTGTTTCTGTTTCATTTTGCAGTTTCTACTACTATTTCTTCATGTTTATCAATCTTATTTTTCTGCCATATTTAATGCTATTAATCTCATCCAGTCTAGTTTTCATTTTAAGCATTGTAGTTATACACTCTATAAATTTAATTTGGGTATTTGTAATATCTTTCATAGTTCTATGTAACATTTTATCATACGAAATACAGTTAGGATAACTGCTTGGCAAACTTGTCTGTTAATTCTAATATCCATATCAATTCTAGGTCAGTTTTGCTTGGTTGATTTTCTAAGTCATTATTATAGATTTGTATTTACTCAATTGTTTATATCCTGGATAATTTTTTATTGGATCCAAGATATTGTAAATTTTACATTTTGGGTTGCTGAATATTTATTTTATTCATATAAAATATGGTGGTGATGGTGTTGGTGATGGTGTATGTGTGTGTAAGTTACTTTGGTTCTTTCTTTTCTGTTAAGAGTTGCTACAGGGACATCTTGTGGCTTAGTCAGTTGAGCCTCTGACTTTTGATTTCAGCTCAGGTCACAATCCCTGGGTCATGCGATCCATGCCCAGAGTGGAGCCTACTTAAGTTTCTCACTCTCTCTGTCCCTCTCCCCTGCTTGTTTTCTTTCTACCAAAATAAAACATTTAAAAAATTAAAACAATCATTAGAACTGGAGCAGTGCTCTGTCTGGGGTTCATGATTCCTTACCACTAAGACAGTATCTGAGTTCTCTACTCATTGTCCTGTGAATTATGCGTCTTCTAATTTGGCCTGAGGGACAGACATTATCCCCAGGTATTTGTTGGCATTGTGTCCTCTCATTTTTGTGGGTGGTTCTTTCACTGTTTTTGACTAGTTTCCTCACATGAAAATTATTCAGTACTCCGCTGAATAATCAAGTGGAACCTTCCAAAGATATCTATGGCTCTCTTTCTGTGTGGCTCTCTCTTCTGTGGTAAGCTGTCCCATGAACTCCAGCTGCCTTGGTTCCCCTGGACTCACAACACTATCTCATCAACTCAGGGAGACCTTCCTATTCTTTCTCTGCTCCTCCTTTTTCTCCTGACACCAGGAAACTCTCTCAAGGCAGTAAGATAGAGCAATTGTAGGGCTCATTTCATGGTTTTGCATTTGCTATGGGTCTTTGTCCTTTTCTGCTTAGTGCCTTATGCCTTAAACATGGTTACTTAGTATATTTGGTGCATTTGTTGCTGTTGTTTCTGATGGAAAGATAACTCTGGCTCCTGTTACTCTTCTAGGCTAGAGGCAAACGTCCCAAAGCATCATTTCTACACTGTAATTCATGTATGTTTATGTGCCACTAGAACACTTCAGCTAAACTCCCACTGAAGTTTATGTTCTATATCCAAGTAACAGCAGGATTTATCATTCACTTAGCATCTACTGTGTGATAGACATTGGTGTATTATTTCTAATTCTTATGGATGGCTCTTTTATTTAAATATTCTTATCCTCACTCTACTGATGAGAAAACAGGTCCTAACAATGTTAACAATATCTCTGTAGTAGGAGTTAAAAGGTGGTTTACCTTGATCACTGTAAGTGTGAAACCACGTCTCCTCTCCTACTTTAGGTTGCCTAAGTTGTGAGGAAACAGTTTCTGAATACTCTGTGCCCAGTAGCATAGTATATCAACTTTAAATCAAATTTCCAGTAGTGTCCAAGTGGACTCCAAGACAGAATTCAGGCTTATCAAGGAAGACATGCCTAGACCCTTGCTGCCCATGACATACCCTTGATATGGTGCAGACTAGAGGATTTTTCTCCTCATTGGCCTGGGACAATGGGAGCCACACACAGCTCAGGTGCTTCTCTGCAGGACACAGGAATGCTTAGTAAGGCCTTTGGTGCAGCTACCAGATTCCTGGCCTCCATTGCCCTCTGATGTATCTGTTTCTGTCAGATGAAAGTCAGCTGTCCTCAATGGACAGTGCATGCCACATTCCATGAGCTGAGCTGGTGAGAAACAATTAGTTTCTGCCCAGAATGAGATGTGTAAACATACCAGGTTTTTGAGATTACTATAATCAGGGAAAGTCTCTTCCCCTCTTCTTGCCTTTTCTGTGAGTTGATTGCCTATGAGGACATTGAAAGATGCTCTAGACAATTTCTGATGACAGCAAATGGTAACCAGCTCAATAGAAGAGCCACAGGACCTGGGTGGACCTCTTTTAGGGAAAGAACTCTGGAGGAAATACTAGTGGATCAAGCTCTCAGCTTGGCCTCTGAGTCAGAACTTCCTGTCTGAATATAATGGGATGAGTGCCTGTCTTGCTCAGTTTGTTCAATGGCCATGAAGTTTAATGAGGGTGTTTACCTATTCCATTTATTCTACAAGTATTTAGTGATCTCTATGGCTTTTTAAGCCCTGTGAACATATAGGAAAAAAAACAAAGTTGTGTCTCTGATCTGTGGAAGCTCACAAATGAGTGAGGTAGGGAATCAGGAAATTTACTGTATTTTGTAATGTGGTCTGAGCTACATTGCATGTGTGTAGTGACTTTCCAGCAGCACATAATGAACAAAGGGAGCCCTGGGAATAATATGGTCATCCAAGGATAACACTTAAGCAGACTATGGAAGGAGTTGTAGTTAGCATGATGACGAAGCTAAGGCAGAAGTATTAGGTCATACAAAATCCTAGAGGCTCCCCCAAAGCTGTGACATGTGCATATACAGGGGCCTCATTTCCTTTCCTTCTTTCTTTCCATCTTCATCATCATGTTGGAAATAGTATCATGCTCATATTCCTCTCGATGTACGAGAAAGCTGCAGAGTCCTCAGCTGAGTGCAATATTGCTAATTCAAAAATGGAACTCACGGGGCGCCTGGGTGGCGCAGTCGGTTAAGCGTCCGACTTCAGCCAGGTCACGATCTCGCGGTCCGGGAGTTCGAGCCCCGCGTCAGGCTCTGGGCTGATGGCTCAGAGCCTGGAGCCTGTTTCCGATTCTGTGTCTCCCTCTCTCTCTGCCCCTCGCCCATTCATGCTCTGTCTCTCTCTGTCCCAAAAATAAATAAACCTTGAAAAAAAAAAAAATGGAACTCACAATCTGTCATGGCTATTGTATCACCGGAGCTTGCTTACCAGCTGTTCCTGTGTATATCCAGCCATTATTGATTTCATTATTTGCCTTTCATTGTAGGATTTTGTTCTTTAAGCTCACATAAAATTAAGATATTTATAGGAAGAAGGACCTGAGAAATCATCTCTTTCCCCTTTCTCTTTGCAGGAAACTATCCTATAATATCCTTGTCAGACTGTTACACTGCCACAGCTTGAGTCCCTTCCCTAGCAAAGATGGGACTCACTATTTCATTGAACCACTTCCTGGTGAGAAAATTTGGCTCATGGAACGGCAATTCATTTGTCCTACTTCTGTCTTTGGGGATCATAAAGGATATTTTGTACTTTTTTTCTACATGAAAATCTGGGAGACATCAACAGGATTTTGTTCAACAGCAATTTATCAAATGTCAGTGACTTGCCAGGTACTGTGCTGGGTGTGATAGGTATCCCCATAGGAGAGTGGGTAGTGCATGGAAGGCTGATCTTCATTATTTAAGGTTTGCTAACTTTTCTGTTCACCCACCAGGCACTCTGGTGCTCCTGTCATATCACTTAGAGCTTCACTGACTTCAGACACAGCTGCAGTAGATGGTTCCCAGGGAGCTCAAACTCACTTCTTGAATTATGTCTTCTTAACTTTTCATCCAGGATCTTCCCAAGATTTAGGGGTTCTCTGGATAGGCGAGAAGTGAGTCCAGAGGAAGATGCCTGTGGGTTACATTCACTTAGTGAGAGCCAGGCCAGTGATTAGTGCTTTCTGTCCTTACTTCCAAGGGGGTGGATTCCAGGAGGCATTCTTTTCATTTTTAATTTTTTTAACATTTATTTAATTTTGAGAAACAGAATGAGAAAAAGCGTGAGCGGGGGAGGGGCAGAGAGAGAAGGAGACACAGAATCTGAAGCAGGCTCCAGTCTCTGAGCAAGAGGTCAGCACAGATCCTGATGCGGGGCTCAAACCCACAAACTGTGAGATCATGACCAGAGCCAAAGTCAGACGCTCAACGGACTGAGCCACCCAGATGCCCCAGGAAGCATTATTTTAAAATCATTCCTTCAGCCCTCAGCAGCCACCTCACTAACACATCCTCATATCTCCTTTTTCTTCCTGCATCTCACTCTCCCTTCCTGAGGTCACTTCTCAAATAAACCACATCTAACCCAGTCTCAGACTTTGCTTCCAGGGAACCCATGGAAGGAAGGGAGGGGCTGTATAACCACATCATTTCTACCCTCTGCCCCATCAAGTCCCCTTCTCCATATGCACCTGCCTTAGGCCATCTCAGGTCAGCCCTCATCATGGGTGCCTTCTGAACTCTGTTCTGTGCCAGTTCTGAGGTGTATTTCTCTGCCCCTCAGAATCCACAAGGACTTATTGTCAGCAACATTACTGAAAGCAGATCAGCGTCTCAGCACCAGTATAGTTGTCATATCTTTCAACCTTATTCTTCAGTTAGTCATGATTTTTATACATGTACACTTTGCACACACCCATAAAAAATACTTATTAACAATGTGACCATAAGGGATCACGTGCTGCAGTGCCTTCATTTGGAAAATAAAGTGATAAAAAATAGCTTTCAGGATTGTTATATGAGCCACACACATCTATAGCCACTTAATGTGCCCAGCCCAGTGCCTGGAAATCATTAACACTCCTTTGCTTATATTAACACCCTTTATACCCTTCTTCTTCTCCTATTTAAGGCCTGGAATGATGTCTGTATGTTGGCATATTGCCGATAATACCCCTAATTGAAATGTGTGATTGCAGCAAATTTTCATCATTTTTAGAAGACAAAAGAGGATCTGTGGAAAAGGAGGAAACAAGGATATAAAGGTGTTTGAAGTTGGAGGCTGCCTAATAGTCCTCCCTTCAGGTTCTCAGATCCTTGCCAGATATTTTCAAATCAAAACCAGAAAACTGCTGCCTTCATCTGTGAAGTAGTAATAAAAATAAATATTAAACATTAAAAATCTCATAATGCCCATTAAGGCAACATTTTCTACACTTATAAATGAGGAACTGAAGATTAGAGAAGTTAAGTCACTCGCTCAAAGCAACACAGCTTCTCAACTTATCTGCCTTCAAAGCCTGTATTTCTTCCATGTTGAGTGTTTCTTGGTAGATTTCTCAGGCCCAGAATTGGCCTTTTCTCCTTGTATATTTATTGCAGACCATGGCATCGTGTAATCAACACTGAAAAGAGAATTTCTGGCACTCCTTTTTTCATGCCAAGTGTGGTAGCATTTTGCTTGGTCAATTTGGGAAACTTCTATGTTTCTGTTTTATGGGCTCCATCATTGATGGGTGCCTCTGAGCTTGGTTATCCACTCGGTTTTGTGGGCTCCACTTCATGAAAGGAGGCCGTGGCAAATCTGTGCTGTCATTTGAGGTGTAGGGTGAAGCATGCTGGAAGTGACTGCAGTGGGCTGGCTTTTGATGCAGAAGTGCTGCCTGGCAGGTTATTTATAGAGCAGGAGGAGTGGAGACATGACAAATGTAAACCTAAAATAAGAATCTTTTCAGATGCACATAAGTGAAGTAGTTAATCAAAGCCAGGAGTGACAACATGTCCAGGGGGTCCTTTTATGCCTCATGGTGTATATATGTGAGTGTGGTTTGGGTGTGTTTTCCTGGTAACATAGGAGAGGATCTGATAGCACTACAGGCTTCACATCCTCTGTGAAATGCAGTTGTGTGATTTAACTTCTTGGAGCTCTTGGAAGAGCTGGGATCAACAAGCAAGGACTGTACTTCACTCGGGCATGGAGACCTTTCCTCATTCATCCTTAGTTTTCATCATTGGCTACTTTAATACAATTCAATCCAACAAAAACATTTGGAGGAATCATTATGTAGGAAGGCTACTCGGACAAATAATAAAAGGTTTCTCTCCTCATGGAGATTAAAAGCAGCAAGGGGTGGGGGGCAGAAGGACCACTTGATTACAGTAAATGAGAGCTTTTGGAAGAGAGTGGCAGTTCACCTGGGCATGGCAGGCTTCACCAGGGAGGTGGCATAGAGAGTATGCTCACAAGGATGGGTGTGACCTCAAGTCAAAGACAGGGGAAGATGAAGCATACATTTCTCTCTGTGTCCTGGGCCAAGGTGGCAGCAAATGTGTTTAGAGATATAAAAGCTCAAGGCACACTTCAGTGACAGGGAAGGTTTGAGTATGACTAGAAACTAGGTCCAGATTCATCAACTTCAGTAAGGATCATCTGAGGTGCTGGTGTCATTGCAGGGCTCAGGCTTCCTTGTCAGATATTCTGATCCAGATAAGGAGTTAGTTATGAATCTGTATTTCTAACAAAATCCTCCATGAGCACTGCCCAGTGTAAGGAACTGCAATTTGAGAAAGAACAAGTTTGAGTATGACTAAAAAGTGAAGTGATTAAGATGAACAGGAGTGGAGGATGGGGTCAAAACTGTGAACTTTAGCGATATTGGGTGGTGCTTTAACTCTATTATCTGTGTCATTAGAGAATGATTGAAGTTTTTAGAACTACATAGAAGTCTGTTGTATTTGCTTAGATAGAAAGTAAGAAGAACCATAAACAGAGCTTTGTGACTGAGGAGGAAAAAGAAGGAAAGAATTCTAGGAAGAGTACCAAGGTTAAAATAAACAGATTTTAATTTTGGACTCCCAAGATCTCAGATCATGTCTGCCAGTATCTACGTAGTTTTGGGCTGGCATACAGCTTCTCATTCCTTAGGACATTAGCAGTTAAGTAAGAATTGTACAGATGTGTGCTTTTTCCTATATTCTTCTCTATAATTTGGAGACCTAAATGTGTTACTCATGGCTGAAAGCAGAGTCAGATATTTCCTCAGCCTGTCCCCTAGAAACTGAGTGTGGGCATGTGACTTAGGTTTGGCCTTGTCATTGCCCCACCTGGGTCTTTGAAGTTTGCAGGAATGAGGAGGTCTGGAAGAACTGAGACAGTAATATGGAGAATCCATCAGAGCCTGTGGCATGGACAGCCATGCCATCAGAAGTTTGCAAAGTTCACCAGCATTGGCATCAAATGTTCAGTGGGGGGCATCTATTCTGAGTTGTGACCTAAGTTGGTTCACTGCTCTCCAGCCCACCTAATTTCCTGCTTCCCTAGCAAGGCTGGTTCTTCATCTTTCTCAATGATTTTGTGAAGAGCTATCCAGCTTTTCTTTTCTTCTGAATTCTGTATAGTCATTTACTATTGCTTGTTACAACTAAGAATTCCAACTAATGCATAATAGGAATGAAACAAATGTATTATTCATGAAGTTATTTTATAAATTCTGGCCTATTTTCTTTTTTTTTTTTTTAATTTTTTTTTCAACATTTATTTATTTTTGGGACAGAGAGAGACAGAGCATGAACAGGGGAGGGGCAGAAAGAGAGGGAGACGCAGAATCGGAAACAGGCTCCAGGCTCTGAGCCATCAGCCCAGAGCCTGACGCGGGGCTCGAACTCCCGGACTGCGAGATCGTGACCTGGCTGAAGTCGGACGCTTAACCGACTGCGCCACCCAGGCGCCCCACTTCTGGCCTATTTTCTGTGGGCTTCTGAATCTATACATTTAGAAAAAACTGATTTATTTAATCTAAAAAAAAAGAAGTTTGGGAGAGATTCTGGAAGGTTTGGCAAAATTGGTTTCAGATGTGTTGTGAGTTTGAGGTACCATTGGGACAACCATTCAGGCAGATGGAAAAATGAATGTATTAATCAAGACTGATTAAATTTGCTGCAATAACAAACCTCAATATCAACGTGCAACAAAATTTTATTTATTTCCCATGGCAACAGGGAAAAATAAAACATGGAAAATACTGGACTGTGTGCCCTCAAAGAAGTGAAGAGTAACTCTCTATGTGGGCTACACATACTGACCTCTTACCATAGGTTACAGCATGGAAATAAAGGGAAAGAAGATCTTTACAGTAGAAACTTGACAGACACCACCTCAATGAAGTGACCAAGACCAACATCAACAGTGATGAGCCATGCTGATAGCAAGTACTCTTGATATATGACATGATGATAATGACCCTCTTCTACAAAACACACTATCCCTGTCCAATCATGAAAAAATCATCACATAAACCCTAATTGAGGGACTTTCTACAAAATGTATTACTGGTACTTCTCAAAAATGCCAAGGCTATTGAAAAATAAAGGAAAGTCTGAGAAATTGTCAGAGCCAAATGAAAGCTGAGGAAACATATGACTAAATCTAACATTTTATCTTGGATGAGTTCTTGAAGTAGAAAAAAGACATTAGGTAAAAACTAAAAAACCTGAATAAACTATGGACTTTATTTATTTAAAATTTTTTTTAACATTTATTTATATTTGAGAGACAGAGAGAGACAGAGTATGAGCAGGGGAGGGGAAGAGAGAGAGGAGGACACAGAATTTGAAGCAGGCTTCAGGCTCCGAGCTGTCAGCACAGAGTCCAAGACGGGTCCAAACTTACAAACTGCGAGATCATGACCTGAGCTGAAGACAGACGCCCAACCAACTGAGCCCCCCGGGTACCCCAACTATGGACTTTAGTTACTAATAATGTGTCAGTATTGATTTATTAACTGTGACAAAGGTACCATACTAATGAAAAATGTTAGTAATAAGGGAAACTAGGTATGGAACATATGAAAACTCTGTGTAATCTTCATAATGTCTTATATATCTAAAACTATTTATATTGTAAAGTTGATATTTAAAAGCTTGGATTTTACATAATTTGGCCCAATAGTGAACTATGTCACTTTTGCTCACATTATTTTGGCCAGAACTAGTCACGTGGTTCCATCTAACCACTAGAGGGCCGAAAAAGTATCTCACTGTGAGCCCAGGAGGGAGAAGAGACTCAGGGAAGGGTAGTCAACTGCAAGTGGGTGAGGAAGAGTTCAATGTAGAAGAGTTACCTGCAGAAAGGTGATGGTGTTTGGGTGTTCTCTCCAAAGTGAAAGTGTAGAGGTGCAGAAATGGAGACTAAGGAGTGATCTTTGGGGGATGAGTGCTAAAGCTCAGCCAGCGGAGGAATGTGCAACAGGGGGATCAAGAAAGTTAAAAGGAAATGAGGAACAAGCTCCAGGAAGTCCACGGAATGAAAGTAAGCAGGCTAAAGATAAAGGAGAGGATGTGACACATATTAACAAACAGAAGGCCACAGACCCCTTCGGAAAGCCTATTTCAGTGGGTTGAAGAGTATATGCGAGGAAAAAAGGAGAATGTGTCAGTATAAATTAATATTTCAAGAAATCGTAATAAGGGAAAAAAAGGGAAAATACAGTAGCCAAAAAATCAAAAGACATAAAAATAGGAGTATCTTATGCCTGAGATTTTTTTTTTTAATTTAAGTTTATTTTATTTTTGACAGAGAGAGACAGAAGGGAGCAGGGGAAGAGAGAGAGGGAGACACAGAATCTGAAGCAGGTCCCAGGCTCTGAACTAACAGCACAGAGCCTGATGTGGGGCTTGAACTCATGGACCATGAGATCATGACCTGAACCGAAGTCAGACACCCAACCGACTGAGCCACCCAGGTGCCCCTCTTATCCCTGAGATTAAAAAAAAAAAAATCTTGGAAAGAAAAAAAGAGACTGAATTTTTTTCTGTTTAGAATGACATGTGCATTATTGACCTTGCCTCTTCTAACTTCCTCTACATGATATTTCAAGAGCAAGAATGATGTAGAAATTACAACTGAAAATTGGTCTTTTCTTTAGCCCCATCCCAAGGGAGAATCCATTAAGGACTCTAGATATGGACTAGAGCTTCTGGAAGACAATGGGCAAGGGTGGGGTTCTGGGTCACTGCATCCTGGGAGGTGTAGCCTCTATCTGTGGTCTGTGGGTGTGGCAATACACTGCAAAGATTTTACATTTTCCATGAGTTTAGAGAAACAGGGCACGGAATTAAGAAAAGATTACACCTACATCCAGAAGAAAAGCACCATATAAATGTCTTCTAGAAACTAGAAATTATACTCATAGTCATGTGCATAAATTTTCTTCCACCCCCAGCTCTGAGAAAGTGGGTACTAACAACACATGAGTGGAGAGCAGATACTTCCTGAGTTTAAAATTACGATGTTTTAAATGAAAAATAGACTCGATGAGATTAACAGCACTAAATATGGCACACACACACACACACACACACACAGACTATTGAGCATAAAGAGTACCAGAAATTGCAAAATGAAATAGAAAAAAATTTTGTAAATGAAAAAAAGGATGTTAGTGAACTGAGGAACAGTTTCAAGCAGCCTAATATACAAAGAATTGGAGTCAATGAAAGAAAGAAGGTATGTAATGTGTGATGGGAGGGAGGAAGAAATATATTCGAAGAAAGAATGCCTGAAATTTTTCCAAATTTGATTAAATCAACTCACAGATCCAAGAAGATCAATAAGCCCAAAGAGCATGAAAAAGAAACTACATGAAGGCACATCCTAAAATGATTCATTGTGAGAAATAAAAAGTTTACACACTATCATTTGGTGTCCTCAACAGGATGGAAACAAATAGCTTCTTTGAAAATGTAGCTAGAAGATAAGTGGCCAGTAGCTGAATAGGAAAGGAAATTAAGAGAGATAGTAGAAGAGTTCAAGGAAACTAAACATTGAATAGTAGCATTAAAAGATACTTTAGAAGCAGAAGAGTACATAAATGACATTGTGAAAAAGTAAAATAATGTCAAGAACAAAACTTGAAAGTAATTTCCATAAGGAGAAGAAGAGACAAACAGGTCAAAAATAATGGCACATAAGATGCTAGATGTTAAGAACTGAAAAGGGAGACTCAACATAAGAAATGTGCAGTTCATAGGAATAACAGAAGTGACAAATAGGAACATGACTGATTAAAATGTCTTTACTAAGATATAATATTGGTTATATGGCCTATAATTACATTGCTCCTGGAAGAAGTCATCCATTCATCCAGAGAGATACTGAGTGAGTGTTGCCCATGCCCAGCACACTCTAGATATTGTGTCTGTCCATGAGTCCTGTTATCATGGGCCTCATTGGAAATGGAGAAAGACAGGAAACAAGCAATTAAAAGAACAAGATAATTACAGTTAGTGGTAACTTAGGGTAATAATATAAATATTTATCATTAAGTGCAACATAACCATAACCAATCAGAGTGAAGGTCATGATCATTTAGAATCGACGCTTCAAAAAAAAAAAAAAATTCAGCTCACCAGTTCCAGTATATAGAGGTTGACTATAAGTGCTGATTATTGGTGATAGGGGGAGAATAAGCAATAAAGAGGGCTAGCAATAGGGCTGAAGAAGATGCTGGAAAGATGTCTCTGAAAAGGTGGTTTGGAGCTGGACCAGGCCTGGCAAGCATCGTTGGGTTGAGATTTCTAGACAGAGGGACAGGTACAGCTGGACTTTATGGTGACAAAGAACCAGCAGAACAACCTGGTGGAGATCATGTTGGCATAAGTCAGAGGAAATAAGTTGGAAGGGAGGGCAATAAAGGAGATCAAAAAAGGCCATCGGAAACCAAAGTGCATGCCATCCTACCGGACATGGAGAGGAATACAAGTTCTATTCTAAATGCCATGGGAGAAAAATCACAAGTTTCTAAACAGACAGGTAGCAATACAATTTACATTTTAATGAGATCCACTTGTCTAATGTTTAAGAATGGGTTGCAGGGGAGCCAGAGTAGAGAAATCAAAAAAGATGCACTTTTGAATTGCAATTATGAAGGTAAAAATTTTATGAGCATCCAGAGATGAACAAGTCACAAATACATTCAAATTTAATTGGCCTTAGGCATCTCCTCTGAAACATAAAATGCAGAAGAAAATAGAGAAATTCAGAAGAGTTTGAGGGGGGCACTGAATAACTTTATAGGAGCTAGCAGTGCAGCACCCTCTTCCTGCCCTTTCATCTGCAATGTCCGGCTTCCAGGCCACTTGCTCTGTACTGACTATGGTGGGATCTTGTATGGTTTGTGCACTGCTTATATCTGGCTCATCTTCCCAAACAGACTGAAGATGGACACTGTGTCCCCACCATGTTCTCTCACTCAGAGCTCCAAATAAAACACTCTGCAATTATTAGGACAATCAGACTTTTTATGAGGGTTCCATTTTCTGACTGATTGAGATAATTAGGGATCACAGGGTCTGGGAAGACATGCTTTGCGAAGTGGAATAAAGGTTGAATTTTGCAACTGAAATAATAGTAATAGTAAATAAATAATGGATATCATGAGCCCTGCTCTATGTTTGGCTCTCAAGGTAGATATTGAAATCCCAACATTTACAGTAGAAACTGGGAATTAAAATGGCAACTAAGAGAGGACTGGAGGAAGATGGTGGCATAGGAGGATGCAGGGCTCACTGCATCCTGCTGATCACTTAGATTCCACCCATATCTGCCTAAATAACCCAGAAAACCTCCAGAAGAGTAGCAGAATGTACTCTCCAAAGCCAAGCATATACAAGAGGCCCACAGAAGAGGGTAAGAAGGGCAGAGAGGCGGTGTGCGCTACACAGACTGGCAGGAGGGAGCCAGGGATGTGGAGGGGCAGCCCACTGGGTAAGGCAGAGCCCCTAAGTCTGGTTTACAAAAGCAGAGGGACTGGACTCCGTGAGTTCTGACAGCCAATGGGACTTAACATCTGGAATGTTATAAGTCAACATCTCTGCTCAGAGAGCAGGAGGGCTAGAGGACAACAGGAGGGAGAGTTGTTGAGCCCCAGAAGACAGAGCTCACCTCAGTGGGGAACAAAGGCACTGGCCAGCACCATCTCCCTCGCCCATCCCCCAGCCAAAATCCCTAAGGGAACTAGTTTCTGTCTCAGAACTTGCTTGCACCACTCACCCAATGCTGTGCTTCTGTGAATCCATCCCTCCGAGGGATCTGTCTCCTTCCCGGTGCCACAGGGCCCCTCCTGCAGTGAACCACTGAAGGCAAAGAGGGCTGAGCCTGCCCCTCCCACCCCTGTACATCTTGCGGATCCATCCCGGCTAATACGCAGATCCCATATAGAAGCAGCACCACAAGCCTGACAGTGTGCAAGTGGCCCAGACAGGGGTCACACCACTCCACAGTGAGTCCTGCCCCTGGGAGAGGGAAAGATAAGGTACTCACCAGTCTGACTGTGGCCACAGCAGTGGGGCAGACATCAGGTCTGACTGCGGTCCCACCCACCAACACATGTTAATCCAGACAGCAAAGGAGAAGAGCCCAGCAGTTCGGCACCACTCCAGAGACTATCCAAAATAACGAAATGAAAGAATTCTCCTCAAAAGAAACTCCAGGAAGTAGCGACTGCTAATGAATTGATCAAAAACGATTTAAGCAATGTAACAGAACATGAATTTCAAATAATAGTCATAAAATTAATCACTGGGCTTGAAAAAAGTATACAGGACAGCAGAGAATCTATTGCTACAGAGATCAAGGGACTAAGAAACAGTCAGGAGGAGCTAAAAAATGTGATAAAAGAGTTGAAAAATAAAATGGAGGTGACCACAGCTTGGATTGAAGAGAGAGAAGAGAGAATAGGTGAATTAGAAGATAAAATTATGGAAAAAGAAGAAGCTGAAAAAAAGATAAAAAAATTCAGGAGGATGAAGAGAGAATTAGAGAAATAAGTGACATAATTAAACGAAATAATATATGCATAATTGGGATTCCAGAGGAGGAAGAGAGAGAGAAAGGGGCTGAAGGTGTACTTGAACAAATCACAGCTGAGAACTTCCCTGATCTGGGGAAGGATAAAAGCATTGAAATCCAAGAGGCACAGAGAACTCCCTTCAGACGTAACTTGAATTGATCTGCATGACATATCCTAGTGAAACTGGCAAAATACAAGGATAAAGAGAGAATTCTGAAAGCAGCTAGGGATAAACACGCTCTAACATATAAAGGGAAACCAATAAGACTAGTGACGGATCTATCTACTGAAACTTGGCAGGCCAGAAAGGAATGGCAGGAAATCTTCAATGTGATGAACAGAAAAAAAAAAATGCAGCCAAGAATCCTTTATCCAGCAAGTCTGTCATTTAAAATAAAAGGAGATTTAAAGGTCTTCCCAAACAAACGAAAACTGAAGGAATTCGTCACCACTAAACCAGCCCTACAAGAGATCCTAAGGGGGATCCTGTGAGACAAAGTACCAGAGACAGTGCTACAAGCATGAAACCTACAGACATCACAATGACTCTAAACCCGTATCTTTCTATAATAACACTGAATGTAAATGGACTAAATGCTCCAACCAAAAGACATAGGGTATCAGAATGAATAAAAAAACAAGACCCATCTATTTGCTGTCTACAAGTCACTCACTTCAGACCTGAGGACACCTTCAGATTGAAAGTGAGGGGATGGAGAACTTTCTATCATGCTACTATAAGTCAAAAGAAATCTGGAGTAGTCATACTTACATCAGACAAACTAGACTTTCAATTAAAGGCTGTAACAAGAGATGAAGAAGGGCATTATATAATAATTACAGGGTCTATCCATCAGGAAGAGCTAACAATTATAAATATCTATGCACTGAATATGGAAGCCCCCAAATATATAAAACAATTATTCATAAAGATAAGAAACCTTATTGATAAGAATGTGGTAATTGCAGGAGACTTTAATACTCCTCTTACAACAATGGATAGTTCAGACACAGGATCAATAAAGGATCTAGACACAGGATCAATAAAGAAATAAGGGCCCTGAATGATACATGGGATCAGATGGACTTGACAGATATATTTAGAACTTTGCATCCCAAAGCAACAGAATACACTTTCTTCTCGAGTGCACATGGAAACTTCTCCAAGATAGATCACATACTGGGTCACAAAACAGCCCTTCATAAGTATACAAGAATTGAGATCATACCATGCATACTTTCAGACCACAATGCGATGAAGCTTGAAATCAACCACAAGAAAAAGTCTGGAAAACCTCCCAAAGCATGGAGGTTAAAGAACACCCTACTAAAGAATGAATGGATCAACCAGGCAACTAGAGAAGAAATTTAAAAATATATGGAAACAAATGAAAATGAAAATACAACAATCCAAATGCTTTGGGATGCAGCGAAGGTAGTCCTGAGAGGAAAATACATTGCAATCCAGGCCTATCTCAAGAAACAAGAAGAATCCCAAATACAAAATCTGACAGCACACCTAAAGGAAATAGAAGCAGAACATCAAAGGCAGCCTAAACCCAGCAGAAGAAGAGAAATAATAAAGATCAGAGCAGAAATAAACAATATAGAATCTAAAAAAACGGTAGAGCAGATCAATGAAACCAAGAGTTAGTTTTTTTGAAAAAATAAACAAAATTGATAAACCTCTAGCCAGGCTTCTCAAAAAGAAAAGGGAGATGGCCCAAATAGATAACATCATGAATGAAAATGGAATTATTACAACCAATCCCTCAGAGATACAAGCAATTATCAGGGAATACTATGAAAAATTATATGCCAACAAACTGGACAACCTGGAAGAAATGGACAAATTCCTAATCACCCACATGCTTCCAAAACTCAAACACGAAGAAATAGAGCTTGAACAGATCCATAACCAGTGAAGAAATTGAATCGGTTATCAAAAGTCTCCCAACAAATAAGAGTCCAAGACCAGATGGCTTCCCAGGGGAATTCTACCAGACATTTAAAGCAGAGATAATACCTATCCTTCTCAAGCTATTCCAAAAAATAGAAAGGGAAGGAAAACTTCCAGACTCATTCTATGAAGCCAGCATTACTTTGATTCCTAAACCAGAGACCCAGTAAAAAAAAGAGAAATACAGGCCAATATCCCTGATGAATATGGATGCAAAAATTCTCAATGAGATACTAGCAAATCGAATTCAACAACATATAAAAAGAATTATTCACCATGATCAAGTGGGATTCATTCCTGGGCTGCAGGGCTGGTTCAACATTTGCAAATCAATCAACGTGATACATCACATTAATAAAAGAAAAGATAAGAACCATATGATCCTCTCAATCGATGCAGAAAAAGCATTTGACAAAAGTCAGCATCGTTTCATAATAAAACCCTCGAGAAAGTCGGGATTGAAGAAACATACTTAAACATCATAAAAGCCATTTGTGAAAATCCCACAGCTAACATCATCCTCAGTGGGGAAAAACTGAGAGCTTTCTCCCTGAGATTAGGAACATGACAGGGATGTCCACTCTCACCGCTGTTGTTTAATATGGTGTTGGAAGTTCTAGCATCAGCAATCAGACAAGAAAAGGAAATCAAAGGCATCAAAGTTGGCAAAGATGAAGTTAAGCTTTCACTTTTTGAGATGATGCGATATTATACATGGAAAATCCGATAGACTCCATCAAAAGTCTGATAGAACTGATACATGAATTTAACAAAGTTGCAGGATACAAAATCAATGTACAAAAATCAGTTGCATTCTTATACACTAATAATGAAGCAACAGAAAGGCAAATAAAGAAACTGATGCCATTCACAATTGCACCAAGAAGCATAAAATATCTAGGAATAAACCTAACCAAATATGTAAAAGACTTGTATGCTGAAAACTATAGAAAGCTTATGAAGGAAATTGAAGAATATATAAAGAAATGGAAAAACATTCCATGCTCATGGGTTGGAAGAATTAATATTGTTAAAATGTCAATGCTTCCCACAGCTATCTACACAGTCAATGCAATCCCAATTAAAATTGCACCAGCATTCTTCTTGAAGCTAGAACAAGCAATCCTAAAATTTGTATGGAACCACAAAAGGCCCCGAATAGCCAAAGTAATTTTGAAGAAGACGACCAAAGCAGGAGGTATCACAATCCCAGACTTTAGCCTCTACTACAAAGCATGGTATTGGCACAAAAACAGACACATAGACCAGTGGAGTAGAATGGCAATCCCAGGACTAGACCCACAAACGTATGGCCAACTAATCTTTGACAAAGCAGGAAAGAATATCCAGTGGAAAAAAGACAGTCTCTTTAACAAATGGTGCTGGGAGAACTGGACAGCAACATGCAGAAGGATGAAAATAGACCACTTTCTTACACCATTCACAAAAAATACCAAACTCAAAATGGATAAAGGACCTGAATGTGAGATAGGAAACCATCAAAACCCTAGAGGAGAAAGCAGGAAAAGACCTCTCTGACCTCAGCCACAGCAATTTCTTACTTGATACATCCCCAAAGGCAAGGGAATTAAAAGCAAAAATGAACTATTGGGACCTCATGAAGATAAAAAGCTTCTGCACAGCAAAGGAAACAATCAACAAAACTGAAAGGCAACCAACAGAATGGGAAAAGGTATTTGCAAATGACATATCGGACAAAGGGCTAGTATCCAAAATCTGTAAAGAGCTCACCAAACTCCACACCCAAAAAACAAATAACCCAGTGAAGAAATGGGCAGAAAACATGAATAGACACTTCTCTAAAGAAGACATCCGGATGGCCAACAGGCACGTGAAAAGATGCTCAATATCACTCCTCATCAGGGAAATACAAATAAAAACCACACTCAGATATCACCTCACGCTAGTCAGAGTGGCTAAAATGAACAAAACAGGAGACTACAGATGCTGGCGAGGATGTGGAGAAACAGGAACCCTCTTGCACTGTTCGTGGGAATGCAAACTGGTGCAGCCACTCTCGAAAACAGTATGGAGGTTCCTCAAAAAAATTAAAAATAGATCTACCCTATGTGCCCAGCAATAGCACTGCTAGGAATTTACCCCAGTGATACAGGAGTGCTGATACATAGGGGCACTTGTATCGCAATGTTACAGCAGCACTTTCAACAATAGCCAAATTATTGAAAGAGACTAAATGTCCATCAACTGGTGAATGGATAAGGAAATTGTGGTTTGTATACACAATGGAATACTATGTGGCAATGAGAAAGAATGAACTATTGCCTTTTGTAGCAACGTGGATGGAATTGGAGAGTGTTATGCTAAGTGAAATAAGTCATACAGAGAAAGACAGATACCATGTATTTTCACTTTTATGTGGATCCTGAGAAACTTAACAGAAGTCCATGGGAGAGGAGAAGAAGAAAAAAAAAAGGTTAGATTGGGAAAGAGCCAAGGCAAAAGAGACTCTTAAAAACTGAGAACAAACTGAGGTTTGATGGGGGGTGGGAGGGAGGGGAGGGAGGGTGATGGGTGTTGAGGAGGGCACCTTTTGGGATGAGCACTGGGTGTTGTATGGAAACCAATTTGACAATAAATTTCATATTTAAAAAATAAAATAAAATAAAATGGCAACTTACTTCCCCCAAAAGTCAGAATGCCCTAGTTTATGTTGTTCCCAAGCCACTTTTGCAAATGGTCTGGATGGAGGAGAGGAGGGTTGTGGCTTGAAGAATCACCATTGACTAATGTGTGGCATCCAAGGAAGCAAAATATAAAGGGGAAACTTTCAATTTGTGAGCCATACTTTCTATGCTGGACTTAGGAGCTCATTTTGGAAAATTAAGGTTTAAAGCAGCCAGATGAGGATTTTAGTATTCGTATTGCCCACACCAATTAGGTTAGGGCTGCAGGAGGCCATCAATAATTATTGTATGCATAAATTGACTCGAATTCACCAATATTAGAAACGTAAATTTTGTTTCTTTTACTTTTGTCTTTTATGCTGCCCCTATAACTCTTTTTTCAAAATAAATAAATGTAACTTTTCCTCTTTGATAAATAACATTTGTAAATGCTTTACTTCCCTCATTGTTCCACAGGTGACCTCTGTTACCTACAGATTTGTGTTTTCCCCAGTGAGATGACCAGCCCTTGACCAATCAGATAATTGCACCAGACAAGCATGCTGCCCAGATCTTAAGAGGGAAGAATAATACAAGTACACTGTCAGTGGTCATGGATTCAAAGCTATGACCCTGCACTTGCAATAGCACAAAAAAATATATGGAAGAGGATCCTCCATGGACCTTTGGGGGGAGAAAAACAAAAATCCTTTGTTTTCATTTAAATCCTGCTCTAGACTTGTCTGTGCTATATCCTGCCCTTGCAGAGGCAGCCTTTTGCCCACACCCCAAGGAGATTTCCCCTGGCCAGCTCCCATTCCACAGAGTCATGTGGATGTCCTGTTGAAGAAAGTGAGTACATTTGTGTGCATTGTTCATATCACTAACCAGGTACAATGGAGCTGTCCCTATGGGGTAAGCCATGAAAAATCCTAGTACCCAGAAACACAGAGGCTTGGAAAAAATTTTAATGCAGAAATAGGGGGAAAAGACCAAAATTCTTGCATAGGAATAACCAGTGATTCCCAGAAGATATATCTCAGGAAGCACAGAAAAACTGAAGTTGCTCCTACCTACCGCTCTTTATCCAGGAAGAAAAAGTCTAAAATAATGGAAAACAGGAAGAGCTTTTCTGAGTGTAATTTAAATAAAGCTCTTAGTATGTTTCTTTTAGAATATTAGATGTTCAATAACTAGTAGTCTTTCCTTTTCTTTGGAGATTCTGGGTGGCAGCAATAATATATTTCCAGATGTTAAAGTAGTAATTAACCAAAAATGCATACTGCAACGAATCACTGCCTTGAACATGTAAATGGTACCTCTTAATTTTGTGCAGTTCATAACTTATGCAATTTTACCTAGTGGCCCAGGTAATGCATGACAAAAAGTCTTATTATAAGACTTGGAATTGCCTCAGTAAATGAGACAAAGGAAGAACAAAATCAGGGTATACAGCTTGAGGATGTGTGAGTTGTCAATAAATGCAGGAAATTATTACTTAAATTAAGATAAAATACAAACAAAATGTATTATTTCCAAATATAATAATAATAATATAGTACTTTCAAATATTTGCACACATATATGGAGAACCAAGACAGGAAAACGTAAGTCAAATGAAATCAGGAGTATATGGGGAGTAGGATTCCTAATGTATTTAATTTTCTTCCTTATACTTTTCATATTTTCTAGTTTTAACAAAAAAACAAACACCATTTTAATAATCACAATGATAGGGGCGCCTGAGTGGCTCACTCAGTTGAGTGTCCAACTCTTGATTTCATGCTCAGGTCATGCTCCCTGGGTCATGGTGTTGAGCCTCGTGTCAAGCTCCATGCTGAGTGTGGAGCCTGCTTAACATTCCTTCTGTCTAAAAAAAGTAATAATAATAAAAATAATCACAATAGCAAATGTCATCAGTAAATAGTCTATCAACTGATAAAAGGTAAAAGCAATTAATAAATCCTATATTGAAAAATATAGCTATTAAAATATTAATGGATAAAATAACATCTAACTTGGACATATTAAAGAAACTATGAATGACTCTCAACTCATCAGAACACAGAACAGAGAGATGAAAAAATAAAGGATATATCAAGATACTCCAGTATATATCAAACACAAATACCAGAAATAGGGACAAAGAAGAAAGGCAGACTAACAGTAATCAAGGTTGAATAAAACATTACCCCTTGAACAAAAAATTTGTGCTTAATTCTTAAAATATAGATAAAAATTTAATAATAATCTAGACCAATCAGAAAAAAAAATCACATAAAGTTGAAAGAGGAAAAGGTAAATAACACAAGAGAAAGGAGGGTGGAAATTCAAGATGACAGTCAAGGAAGACACTGAACTCATGTCCTCCTATGTACATACAAAATCTATGGCTACAAATTGAAAAAAATTCCTGCTAATAAAAGAGCCGAACAGCTTTCTCTACAACAAGGGATTATAGGGTCACATTGAGATGGATAGGAGAAGCAGAGGCATGGTGTAAACAAAAACCCTATCCTTGTGTGGTGTCACACAACAGAAGGGAACTTCACTGGCCCCGAGCTTCTCCCTTAAGAGTGAGGGGTTTGTGCCACACATCAGGCACCCTAATGTTTTGGATATGTCAAGAGAGACATAGCCTGCAAAATGTCTGGATTTGAAAACCAATGAAGCATATATCCAGGAAACCTAGGGGCTGTGAAGATCTAAGATACTCCTTTCAAGAGGTTTGTTCATGAACAAAAGTAGTAAAATAAAACATAGGTGCAATAATTATTTAAGGAAAACATAAAGTAAAATACATAAAAAGGAATACATAAAATATGACATAACAAACATAAAATATGGGGGGGAGTAAAATATAGAGCTTTTAGAATGCATTCAAATTTAAGTTGCTACTAACTTAAAATAATCTAATACATACAGCGATAGTTATATGTAAACTTCATAGTAACCACAAAGCAAAAACCTACAACAGATATGCAAAAGATAATGAGAAAAGAATCTAAACATAACACTTCAAAATTATCAAGCCATAAGCAAGAGATGGTACATGTACCCCAATGCTTATAGCAGCACTTTCAACAAGAGCCAAATTATGGAAAGAGCCTAAATGTACATCAACTGATGAGTGGATAAAGAAATTGTGGTTTATATACACAATGGAATACTAGTTGGCAATGAGAAAGAATGAAATATGGCCTTTTGTAGCAATGTGGATGGAACTGGAGAGTGTTATGCTAATTGAAATAAGTTGTACAGAGAAAGACAGATACTATATGTTTTCACACTTATGTGGATCCTGAGAAACTTAACAGAAGGCCATGAAGAAGGGAAAGAAAAAAAAGTTAGAGAGGGAGGGAGGAAAACCATAAGACTCTTAGGGTTGATGGTGGGTAGAAGGGAGGGGAAAGTGGGTGATGGGCATTGAGGAGGGCACCTGTTGGGATGAGCACTTGGTGTTGTATGGAAACCAATTTGACAATAAATTTCATATTTAAAAAAGGAAAAGAATACATATAAACTACAAAAACAACAATTAACAAAATGGCAATAAATTCATATCTACCAATAATTACTTTAAATGTAAATGGGCTACATTTTCTAATAAAAATAAGATAGAATAAATGTCCAAACATTTCCCAATTTCCATGAAAACATAAATCTACAAATCCAAGATCTCAACAAACTCTAAGATGTTAATCCACACCAAAAAATGCATTCTAATCAAATTGTCAGATGACAGAGACAAAAAACAAAACAAAACCAAAACCAAAAAACAGCAGCAGAAAAGCAGTTCCTCAGGTACAAGGTATCCATAATAAAATTTAGAGCTGATTTTTCAACAAAAACCATGGAATTTAGAAGGAAATAGGATGATATATTTAAAGTGCTGGAATTGATGCAGAGGAAGACAGTGGAGTAGGAAGAACTTGAACTCACCCCGTCCATGTTTACAACTAGATCATCCATATCCAAGTAATTAAACTGGAGAGCAATCCAAAGACTGGCAGAACAAACTCTAAAACTAAATATAGAGAAAAAGCTATGTCTGAAAGGTGAGAAAGTGTATAAATGTAGTAAACACAAAGCAGTAAAAAAAATCCTATAAAAATAAGTCATGGAACTCATGGATATTTAATATACCTAAAACGTGGGGAGGATATATGTAAACAATGGGTGCAAAACAACCATCAAAAATATAGACTGCTATACAGAAAGAACACAAATACATGGATGTTAAATAACATGCCATTAAACAGTGGTTGGGTCAACCAGGAAATAAGGAGAAATGAAAAAGTGCATGGAAATAAATGAAAAAGAAAACAAAACAAATGCAAAATCTTTGGGATGCAACAAAAGTACTTCTAAGAGGGATGATAAGTCTACATCAAAAAGCAAGAAAAATCTCAAATAAACTACCTAACCTTACACCTAAAGGAGCTAGAAAAAGAACAACAAATAAAACCTCAAAGCACTAGAAGAAAGGAAATAATAATTAGAGTATAAATAAATGATATAAAAAGTAAAACAAAGGGGCACCTGGGTGGTTCAGTCGGTTAAGCATCCGACTTCAGCTCAGGTCATGATCTCACAGTCCGTGAGTTCAAGCCCCACGTCAGGCTCTGTGCTGACAGCTCAGCCTGGAGCCTGTTTCAGATTCCGTGTCTCCCTATCCCTCTGCCCCTCCCCTGCTCATGCTCTGTATCTCTCTATCTTAAAAATAAATAAAAACATTTAAAAAAAGTAAAACAAAGAAACAAACAAAGCAAGAGAACAGATCAATGAAAACAGGAGCTGGTTCTTTGAAAAAAAATCAATGAAATTGATAAACCTCTAGCAAGACTTCTCAAGAAAAAAAAAGAGAAAGGACTCAGAGAAGTAAATTCACAAATAAAAGAGGGGAAATAACAACCAACACCAAAGAAGTACGAACAATATAAGAGAATATTATTTAAAGATTATATACCAACAATTTGGACAACGTAGAAAGATTGGATAAGTGCCTAGAAACATAAACTTTCGAAACTGAAACAGGAAGAAATAAAAAATCTGAACAAACTGATAACCAGCAAAGAAATAGAATCAGTAACCAAAAAAAGCTCCCAAAAAACAAGATTCCAGGACCAGATAATTTCACATGATATTCTACAAAACAAAGAAGAGTTAATACATATTCTTCTCAAACTATTCTAAAAAATAGAAAAGGAAGGAAAACCCGAATTCATTCTGAGGCCACTAAAAAAAAAAAAAAAAAAAAGAACTACAGGCCAGCATCCCTGATGAAGATAGATGAAAAAATCCTCAACAAAATACTAGCACACAGATTTCAACATTACGCAACAACAACAACAAAAATTATTCACCACAATCAAATGGTATTTATTCCTGGGTTGCCATGGTGGTTCAATATTCCCAAATCCATCACCATGATACATTGCATGAACAAGAGAAAGGATAAGAACCATATGATCATCTCAATACACACAGAAAAAAGCATTTGACACAGTACAACATCCATTCATGATAAAAATCCTTGACAAAGTATGTTTACAGGGAACATACCTCAACATAATAAAAATCATATATGAAAACCAGTGAACATTATCAGGAACAAGAAATGAATGTCCAGTGTCACCACTATTATTGAATATAGTGCTGGAAATCCTAGCCACAGCAATCAGACAACAAAAAGAAACAAAAGGCATACAAAATGGCAGGAAAGAAGTAAAACATTCACTATTTGCAGATGACATGATACTATATAGAAAACCAAAAAGACACCACAAAAAAAACTGCTAGACCTGATAAATGAATTCAGTAAAGTTGCAAGATACAAAATCAATATACAGAAATCTGTTGCATTTCCAAACACCAAAAATGAGGCAAGAGAAAGAGAAATTAAGAAAACAATCCATTTACAATTGCCTCAAAAACCATAAGATATATAGGAATAAACCTAACCAAAGAGGTAAAGGACTTGTACTCTGAAAACTATAAAGAACTCATAATAACTCATAAGAGAAATTGAAGAAGACACAGAGAAATGGAAAGACATTTAATGCTCATGGATTAGAAGAACAAATATTGTTAAAATGTCTATACTACCCAAAGCAATGTAGCAATCTAAACATTTAATGTAATCCCTTCCAAAACACCAACATTTTCCACAAAACTAGAACAAGAAATTCTAAAATTTGTGTGGAACCATTAAAGACCTGAAATAGCCAAAGGAATTTTTAAAGAGAAAAGTAAAGCTGTAGGCATAACAATTCCAGATGTCAAGTTATATTACAAAGCTGTAGTGATGAAAACAGTATGTTACTGGCACAGAATAGTCACACAGATCAATGGAACAGAATAGAAAACCCAGACATGAACCCATAACTATATGGTCAATTAATCTTCAACAAGGCAGGAAAAATATCCAATGGGTAAAGGGCAGTCTCTTCAGCAAATGGTATTGGGAAAGTGGACAGCAACATGCAAAAGAATGAAAGTGGATGATTTTCTTTTACAATATAACAAAAAAAAATTCAAAATGGATTGAAGACCTAAATAGGAGACCTGAAACCATAAAAATCCTAGAAGAGAACAAAGCCAGTATCTTCTTCAACATTGGCCATAGCAGCCCTTTTTCTAGATCTGTCTGTTGAGTCAAGAGAAACAAAAGCAAAAATAAACTATGGAGACTACATCAAAATAAAAAGCTTCTGCACAGCTAAGGAAATAATCAACAAAACTAAAAGGCAAGCTAATGAATGGGAGAAGATATTTGCAAATGACATAGGCAATAAATGGTCAGTATCCAAAACATCTTAATAACTTATACAACTTAACACCTAAAAAGTAAATAATATAATTAAAAATGGGTAAGAGCACCTGGGTGGCTCAGTCAATTTAGCGTCCAACTCTTGATTTCAGCTAAGGTCATGATCTCATGGTTCATGAGATAGAGCCCCTGGTTGGGCTCAGTGCTGACAACATGGAACTTGCTTGATATTTTCTCCCCTCTGTCTCTGCCCCTCCACTGCTCATTTGTGTGTGTATGCACATGCTCTCTTTCTTAAACTAAAGACACTTAAGAAAATAGGTCTGGCTAATGTGAATGTCTATGGCTCTTATTTGTATTTAGCTAATTTTAAAAACATTTCTAAAAATGATTTTAAAATGTCTTTTTTTGTTTATCAGTTTCGTATCTGATATATAAATTTCTTAGAAGTTATCTCTCTCATCTTTATGTCAAGAAAAGTCTGAGCAAACAGCATTCATGACTTTCCCTGCATTCATCAGAAAACTAAGTTATAAGGCAAACATTGACCATAAAGTCTTGAGATGGGAAAATTCAGAGAATGACAGCCAAACATTGCTTAACAGCCAGGAGCAAAAGAAGCCACTGGAGCCATAAAGTGGCAGAAACATTTAAATTGCAATTTTGATAGGGGTGCCTGGTTGGCTCAGTCAGTTAAGTGTCCGAATTCAGCTCAGGTCATGATCTCATGGTTTGTGAGTTTGAGCCCCACATCGCGTTGTGTGCTGACAGCTCAGAGTCTGGAGCCTGCTGCGGATTCTGTGTCTCCTTCTATCTCTGCCCCTCCCCCACTTGTGCTCTGTCTCTCTCTGTCTCTCAAAAATAAATAAACTTAAAAAAATTTGTTAATTGAAATTTTGATAAATACCTGAAGGCTAAGTATGGGCTAACTTGAAAATGACAAACTCCTGGGCCTATATACTTAGGAAGATTCCAATACTTTCATGGTTTTACACTCAGCACCCCGCCAAGTTCTCACAGTGAAGCTCAGCGGAAGGAAGCCACCTCATTCTGACAAGGGGGAGAGGGAGGAAATGTCTTAGGGAAAAAAGCCAAAATATCCATCAACGGATGAATACATGAAGACAGACCGAAGAAGAAGTGGTATACATACACAATGGAATATTACTCAGCCATAAAAAGAATGAGATCTTGCCATTTGCAGTGACGTGGATGGAGCTAAAGAGTATTATGCTAAATGAAATAAGTCAGTCAGAGAAAGATAACTTTACTCCTATGTGGCAACAAAACAAATGACCATAGGGAGGAAAAAGAGAGAGGCAAACCAAGGAACAGACTCAACTATGAGAACAAACTAATGGTTACCAGAAGGGAGGTTGGGGTGATGGGTTAAATAGGTGATGAAGATTAAGGAGTACACTTGTTGTGATGAGCACCAGGTGTTTCTTCACCTGAAAATAATATTACACTGTATGTTAACTAACTGGAATTTAAATAAAAACTTAAAAAGAAAAGCCTTGTGGAGTACACCCAGAACACTCTCCATTACAAAGACCTGCCATCCAGGGGAAATGGCTTTGCCAGATCATTATCCTAGCTGGAGAAAGAGTTTTGCTTTCACTTCAGTCCCTTCTACTTCCCAGTTTCACCTAAGAGAAAGAAATAAGCTAGAGAAAACTTCTGAACACTCCTAGCCAAACCCAATAATAGATTGATATTTAATCATGATTATAGAATGTTTCCCTTCCTTCATATATTGCCCTCACACCAACTGGGCTCTAATATAATAACAGTTACAGCTGAAAGAATGACCAGATGCAGACTTGCCATGAAGAAGAATACGTAGGAAAGCCCAAAGTCAAAATAGGAGACAATTAAAAAAGATAGAGGACTTTGCAGCCTCGACACTAATAGCTATAGTAAAGACGAAGCCTAGCCTGACTCCTGGTCAGATTAACATCAATCCTCACAGTAAAGTCCTATTTACCTCAGTTTCTAGTACCTGATGCAACATATCCAGCTTTCAACACATCATTACAAGGCATGCCAAAAGAAAAGAAAATACACAAACTGAAGACACAAAGGAAGCATCAGAACCAAACTCAGCTGTGATACATGTGTTGGAATTATCAAATAGGGAATTTAAAATACACATCATTCATAAGAAAAAGTGTCCAGTGGAAAAAGTGGACAACATGTAAGAAAGGGTGGATAATGTAAGTGAAAGGTGAAAATTCTAACAAAGAATTAAAATAAAATATTCAAAATAAAAACATTTCCAAATAAATAAAGAATGCTTTTCATGGGCTTATTATGAAATTGGGCACAATAAAAAAAAAAACCCATGAGCTAAAAGATAGGGCAAAAGAAACTTGCCAGAATAAAATATGAAGAGAGGTAAAAAGAACCAAAACAAAACAAACAACAAATAGAAGAGCATATTTGAGAGCTGCATGGCAATTTCAAAATGTGGAACATAGGTGTAATTTGAATGCCAGAAGTAGAGAGAACATAGCATTAGAAAGACTCAAAATAAAAAAGGCCAAGAAGTTCCCAAAATTAATGGCATCCGATCAGATAACCAAGAACTTCAGAGAAGTACCAGGAAGAGTAAATTCCAAAAAGCAGCTATACCTAGGTAGCTAGAGAAGCGGGGAGGAGGGGGTTCACACCTTACCTACAGAGCAATAAGGAAAAGAATTATAGTAGGCTTCTTGTCAGAAACCATTCAAACAAGAAAAGAATAGAGTAAAATATTTCAATTGTTGAAAAACAACAACTTCCCCACCAGTAATTCTGTATTCAGCAAAATTACCCTTCAAAAGTGAAAGGGAAATAAACACTTTCACAGAAAAACAAATATAATTTAATTTATTACCAGCAGACATGTTCTGCATGAAATATTAAACATTCTTCAAGAAGAAGAAAAATCATATAGTCAGAAACTAATATCTACATAACAAAAGAATAGTGTCAGAGGAGGAATAAATGCAAGTGAGATAAAATCTTAATTTTATTTTTAATTGATCTAAAAGATAACTGGCTAAAGTAATAACAGTAATGATATATTAGGTATTTATAGCATATAGATAAGTATATATAAAAACAACAGTACCATAAGGATGTAGCAAAGAAATCAAGAATACTCTGTTATAAGATAACTATACTACATGTAAAGTATGTTACTTGAAAATCTGGAGAAACTACTAGTTAAAAATAGGTGTAATTGGTATGCTAAGTGGGAGGTGAAATGGGATGATATACAAAAGTCAATTGAAAAAGCAAAGTAGGTAAAAAGGAGGGAGGACATAAAAAAATGTAAACAAAGAACAAGTGAAACAAATAGAAAAAAGTTGTAAACAATAGGTTGATATTAATCCATTTTTACCAATAATCACTTAGAGTGGACTAAAAAATGGCATAACTATATGTTGACAAGAAACCCACGTTAAATATAACAATTCAAATATATTAAAATAAAGGAATAGAGAAACATATACAATGCTAATACTAATAAAATCAAAGTAGCTCTTACAATTTCACACAAAACAGACTTCAGAATGAGCAAATGTATCAGGCATTAGGAAAGGCATTATGTAGGTTAAGATAACAGAGTCACTTCTGCACAAACATAAAATAATCCTTAATGTGGATGTACCTAACAATAACACATCAAAATGTATGAGACAAAACTTATAAAACCATAGTGTGAAATAGAAAAATCCACTATTATAGTTGGAGTCCTCAACACCCCTCCTTCAGTAATTGATAGATCCAACAGGCAGAAAATCAGTAGGGAAATAGTTGACCTAAAAGGCACTATCAATCAACTTGATCTAATGGCATTTATAGAAAAATCCATCCAGCAGCAGCAGAATACACACTTTTCTCAAGCTCACACGAAATACCACCAAGACAGACCACATTGTGCTTCCTAAAATGCACCATAAAACATCTTAAAGGATAGAATTAATACAAAATGTTCTCACATTACAGTGGAATTAAACTGGACTTAGTAACAAAAAGATAGCCACAACATCCCTAAATACTTGTAAAGTAAATAGTATCTTATAATTTAACACATGGAAGGAAGACAAAGCCTCAAGATAAATTTAAAATATATTGTGAACTACATGAAAATGAAAATACAATTATCAAAATTTATAGTTATTGAAGCAAATGTAGTGCTTATATGGAAATTATAGCGTTAAATGCATATATTATAAAAGAAGAAAGATGGAATACCAATAATATAAGCTTTTATCTTAGGAAAGTAGAGAAATTTATGCTTAAAGCAAAAGGAGAAAAGACAAAAATTAAAGCATAAATAAGTGGATTTGAAAACAATAGGGAAAATTAATGATGTCAAATGCTAGTTCTTAGAGAAGATCAATAAACTTAATTACTAATAGCCAGGCTAACCAAGAAAAATAGAGTATGATACAAATTTCCATATTAAAAATGAATGAGAGATCATCACTACTCATCCCATGAAAAGTAAAAGGCTAATAAAGAAAACTACAAGAAAAATTATACCCATGAATTTGATACATTAGATTAAATATACCAGTTATGTAAAATATTCCTGGGAAAAATAGATAATTGTTAAAGACCTATGTCTATTTAAGAAATTTCATCAATAGCTGATAAAGTTTCAAAAAAGAAAGTACTGGGCCCAGATGTTTTCACTGCTGAATATTTAAGAAAGAATTAATTCCAGTTTTATCCAATGTCTTTCACAAAATATAAGTAGAAAGAACACCCTGTAACTCATTTTGTGAGACTAGTGTTACCCTAATTCCAAAACAAGATAAAGACATTTCAAGACAGCAAAAGTGCAGACCAGTATCTCTTATGAACATCCTCAACAAGTTAGACAATATTCCTCAAAAAAAAACATTAGCTGACAATATTTTTAAAAAGTAGAAAAAAGTATAAAAATAAATATACACCATGACCAAGTGGGATCTATTCCAGGTATGCACGGGTATTTAAATGTTTGAAAAATCAAACTAATCCACCTCATCAACAGACTAGAGAATAAAACTCATATGAACATATCAATTAATGCAGAAAACCATTTGATACAAGCCAAAACCCATTCATGGTAAGAACTCTCAACATATTAGGAATCGAGGGGAACTCTATCATTTGGTTAGGAATATCTATAAAAAAGTAAAAAAGAGCAACCTCCCTCCCCCACCCCTGAAACAAACAAAAAAACCCTAAAGCTAACCTCATACTTATTGATAAGAAAGTGGAATATTTCCCCCTAAGAACATGAGCAAAACAGGGATATCCTTCTTTCCTCTTGCTGCTCCTGCTCAATATCATACCAAAAATTCTTATAGATTAGTCTATGGGCTAAAAAAAATACTATAAAAATACAACAGACTGGGTGGCTTAAACAATAAACATTTATTCCTTTTCACAGTTCTGGAGACTGGAAGTCTAAGATCAGAGTGGGGTTCTAGTGAAAACCCTCTTCCCGGCTCATGGATGGCACATTCTCAACTGTGTCCTCACATGGCAGAGACAGAGCTAGCAAGCTCTTCGGTGTCTGTTCTTGTAAGAATACATATTCCTATTGAATTAGGGCCCCAGTTAACCTTAATTGTGTAGCCTTAATTAAGGGCCCCATTTATAACCAAAGCCATACTAGAGGTCAGAGCTTCAATATATGAATTTGGTGGGGGTACACAAACATTCAGTCTGTAACACCTGAGTAGTACAGTAAAACAAAAACTGCAAATAAAAGGTACATGTTGGAAAATGGTATTAAAAAGCAATATTTTAGCATAAGGTGTATTCTTTGCTACTAGTGTCTGATTACTTCTAGGCTCCTTTAGCTGACAGAACCAGGAAATACATGTGTGTATACTAACCTGTGTGTATACATATATCTATATGTATTTCTCTGTGTAACCATCTCTATATTAAGCTGAGCATGACTTCATATTGTCTTCAACTCTAATCATATGGGTCTTTCTAGCCTCCTCTCCTTATTTCTAATTTCTCACTCAGCAGTGAGATACCTGATTCTTTTCATTCACCAACAATTTACTTAATCTTTGTTAATTTCTAAATATTTCATTTTTATGGTAACTGCAAATATATCATTACATAGGCAGGGAGTGGGAATTCTAGCTCCATTTAGATTTTGTCTCATTAAAACATTTTATTTTGCTTAATAGAAAGGGTAATTACACTTCTTTCAAAAAATCATATGCATTAACTTGTATTACCCTCATTTCCTATAAATGTTTCTTTCACTTTGTGTTTGTTCAGTCCTTTGATTTGGCAACATGGAAAGCAGTGAGGAGTCACTGAGTTTTCTGGCAAATACTGCTGATTGTCATCTAAAGAGTCCTGCAGGGACAAAGAAAGCACCTCTCTCTCTCTCTTTCTCTCTCTCTTTCCTGATCTTGTGTGCTATGCCTAGAACACTCCACATTTATTACCAGAAAATATTCAGTACACCAAATGGGTGAAATGGAAAGGAGAATGAGGAGGGAAGCTGAGAAGACTGATCACCATGACCACAAAATTTGTTTTCAGCAGCTTCCAACTTCTGCATTCTGTATCACCCTCTCCAATCCTAATGAAATACCATTGTCTTGTCTATATCAGTTTCTTTTTCCTAAACTCACCCATCCTGCAACTCTCCAGATAAGAAGCTATTTGCACTTCCTCATTTTGGCAGATAGTGTTAGATAATGTCTTCTAATGACTGCATTAAAAGGAACCCTACAGGGTAGTTAGTAATCGGGATAAAATATACAATAGTGCAGTAACAAAACACCCACAAGTCTCAGTGACTCAATAGTATAAAAGTTTATTTCTCATTCAAGCCAGTCTGAAGTATGATATCCTCTGTCTTGAAACTATTCCATGTGAAACATGGCCTCCAAGATCACTGCGCTAAAAACATAAAAGGGCTAAGAATCATGGAAGATCTTTTTAAGAACCAGGCCTAGAAGGGGCTTCTATCACTTCAGCCCAGTTAGATAATCCTAGCATAACTACAGTAAGACTAGGAAATGTATATGTTCTATGTCTGGAAGGTGGCAACATGTGTTAAACACATTGTTTGCATCAGCCACAACTGGCAGGAACCAAGAGTTTGAGTTTTTACTATCAAACTGCTATATATTATCATGGAGCATTCAGAGCTCTAATTTTGAAATGTATTTACTCATTGATTCATTTTACCATCTTACAATGACCAGGCAGAGATCTCTGCAAAAATCCAAACTGCAAAGGTAGATAGGACATGGTCCTTGTTTTGCAGGAGTTGGCTGGTAGGAAAAATTTTAAGTGAAGTAAATCTTAACAACAGAAATATGTTCAGTGTATCTTGGGATCACAGAGGAAGGTGTAACCAACATTCACTGGGGGAACGCAGGACTAACTTCACAGGAGAGGAATTGGCAGTATCTTCAAAAATAATTGAGCATCTTCCCAAAATATAAGGCCACCTTCAGCGTTTCATATACATAGAAGGGTATGTACAAAGGGTTAGATCCTAAAGTATGGTATATGTAGAAATCAGGAAATAATATAGTCTGATGTGGATCTAGAATGTTCAAGGGCTCGTGTGCAGTGGTGATGTGTGTGTGTGCACATGTGTGTATAAGTTGAAGATATTATGACACTTCTTTCCTAAATACTTCATTAGGCACTTCCTGAAAATAAAGGCATTCACTTATTAAGCCAAATACCATTATTATACCTTAAAAACAATTATCCAATACAAGTTAAAACTAACTCTTTTTCCAAATTTCTTCCATTTTCCAAATGGAAAAAAAAAAGTAGTTTACTTTCAAACCAGGATCTAGTCAAGGTTTGTGCATTGCCTTCTGTTGTCATGTCTCTCTAATCTCATTTAATATGCAATAATTACCTCACTTCCTTTTTATTAAGGGCCTTGGCTTTTTAATAAAACCATTACATGTATACACCATATTTTGCTTATCCATTCATCCATCAGTGGGCTTCTAGGATATTTTAATGTTTTACCTATTGTAAATAAGGCTGCCATAAACACGGATGTACAAATATCTCTGTGAAACCCTATTTGCAACTCTTTTGAGTATACATCAATGAGTGGAATTATTGGTCACATGATAATTCTATTTTTCATTTTTTGGGAAATTACTATGTTTTCCATAGCAGCTGTACCATTTTACATTTCTACCAACAGTGGACATGGGTTACAATTTCTCCATAACCTCACCAATACTTGTTATTTATTTATTATTTTATGTTAGCCAATCTAACAGGCATGACATAGTACCTCCCTGTAGTTTTAATTTACATTTTTATAATTACTAATGATGACCATATGTTCATTGATTATTGGCCATTTGTATATCTTCTTTGGAGAAATATCTACAAATTTTTTCTTTTTTTTGAATTGGGTTGTTTAGTTTTTGTTGTTTTTTAGTTTTAGGAGTTCTCTTTATATCCTGGATTGTAATCTCCTATCAGATGTATGATTTGAAAATATTTTCACCCACTCTGTGCATCATCTTTATTCTGTTGATAGGAGTTTTTGATGCAAAATTTTATTAATTACCTTAAAGTTCAATTTTTTTTACTTTATCTTTTGTACCTGTGCCTATCAAGAAATTATTGTCAAACCCAATGTCATGAAGATTTTTTTAGCATTTTTATTGTTTTAAGTTAACATTTAGAGTTTGACCCATTTTGACTTCTTATGTAACATTAGATAGTAGTCCAGCTTCATTCATGGGTACACAGTTTCCCAGCACCATTTGTTGAAAAGACTGGCCATTCACCATCAAATGGTGTTGGTGACATTGTCAAAATTCACTTGTTGATATGTACAAGAGTTTATTTCTGCACTCTCTATTCCATTGATCTATATGCCTGTTTTTATGCCAGTACCACACTATTTTTATCACGTTAGCTTTGTAGTAAGTTTTGAAAAAAGGAAGTATGAATTCCTTAGGTTTGGTTTTCTTTTTCAAGATTGTTTTGACTCTGGAATTCCTTGAGATTCTGTATGGATTTGAAGATGGGTTTTTCTATTTCTGCAAAAAATTGCCTTTAGAATTTTGGTAGAGACTATATTGAACCTGTAGATCTCTTTAGGTAGTATTGATATCTTAACAATATTAAGTCTTTCAGTTGTAAGCATGGGGTATATTTATTTATTTCCTTTTATGTTTAATTTCTTTCAACAACGTTTAATAATTTTCATTTTAAAGTCTTTCACTTCCTTTGTTAAGTTAAATTTCGAGTATTTTATTCTTTTATATACTATTGTAAATGAAATTATTTTTCTTAGCTTTCTTTTCAGATCATATATTGGTAGGTATAGAAGATAAACTGATTTTTATGTCCTGACCTTGTGTCTTGCTACATTGCTGAATAATTTTGTATTTCTAACAGTTGTTTTGTGGAATCTTTAGGGGTTTACATGTATAAATCATTTATCTGCAAACAGAAATAATTTTACTTTTTCCATTCCAATTTGGATGACTTTTATTTCTTTTCTTGCCTGGTTGAAGTGGCTTCAACTTCCAGTACTACTTTGAACATAAATGGTGAAAGTAGTCATTCTTGCCTTGTTCCTGATCATTAGGGGAGAGTATTCAGTCTTCCACCATTGAGTATGATGTTTGCTGTGGGTTTTCATATATGACTTTTATTACATTAAGGCAGTTTCCTTCTAGTTCTAGTTTGTTGAGTTTTTATTATGAAACTGTGTGGAATTTTGTGATATGCCTTTCTGTATGAGTGTTTTGTTTTGTTTTGTTTTTTCTCATTCTGTTGATGTGGTATATTGATTAACCAGTTTTTATATGTTGAGCCATCCTCATTCCAAGAATAAATCCCATAGATCACCACACATCATGGTGTAAGATCCTTTTAAATATGTTGCTTAACTCAGTTTTCTAATATTTTGCTGATAACTTTTATGCCAGTGTTCATCAATGTGGTTTTGTTTCTTGCAGTGTGTTTGGCCTTAATAGCAGGGTAATACTGGTCTAATAGAATGAGTTAGGAAGTGTAACTTCCTCATCATTTTTTTTAAAGGTTAATAAATATCTGTATTGGTTATTCTTTAAATGTTTGGGATAATTCACCAGTGAAACCATCAGTTCCAGTGATTTTCGTTGTTGGGAATTTTTTGATAACTGACTTATCTCCTTATTAGTAATAGGTATATTCAGGTTTTCTATTTCTTTATGATCAAATCTTCATAAGTTTAGGTTTCTAGGATTTTTTTCGTTATTTAAGTTATCTAATAAATTGGTGTACAGTGTTCATTTTATTTTATCATAATTCATTTTATTTCTGTAGAATAAATAGTGATTTACACTCTTTAATTTCATATTTTAGTAACTTGTATCTATCTTATCTTTGTCCTAAACTCATCTAACTAGAGGTTTGTCAATTTGCTGATCTTTTCAAAGAACCAAATTTTAGTTTCATTGATTTTCTCTATCATTTTTCTATTTTTCTATTTGATATCTCTCTGCTCCAATCTTTACTATCTCTTACCTTCTGCTAAATTTGCATTTAGTTTGTTTTTCTCTTTCTAGTTCTTTAAATTTAAGTTGATTCGATATATCTTGTTTTTTCATGTATGTGTTTGTAGGTGTAAAATTCCCCCTTTGCACTCCTTTTGCTGCGTTTCATAAGTTTTGCTGTGTTGTGTTTTATTTGTTGTTCATCTCTAGGTATTTCTAAATACTGGTCATTTCTTCTTTGTAATTTTTTTTCTAATGTCTTCTTTGACCTATTGATTGTTTAAGGGTTTGTTGTTTAATTTCAACAAATTTGTGAACCTTCTAATTTTATTTATTTTTTTAAATTTTTTTAACGTTTATTTATTTTTGAGACAGAGAGAGACAGAGCATGAATGGGGGAGGGTCAGAGAGAGAGGGAGATGTAGAACCTGAAACAGGCTCCAGGCTCTGAGCTGTCAGCACAGAGCCTGACGTGGGGCTCAAACTCACGGACCACGAGATCATGACCTGAGCCGAAGTTGGACACTTAACCGACTGAGCCACGCAGGTGCCCCAAATTTTATTTCTTTTAATGACTTTGATCTCTATCCTCATCCCATTGTGGCAGGAGAAGATACTTTGTATAATATATATCTTTGTAAATATATTGATTTTTAATTGTGGCCTAACATATAATATCTCCTGGAAAATGTCCCATGTGCTTTTGAGAAGAATGTGTATGCTGTTGTTTTAGGGTAGAATGTTCTGAATATCTGCTAAATATGTTAATTAAGCACTCATTTTTTTTTCTTATTCTCAGATTGTTCTATTCATTATTGAGAGTGGAGTGTTGAAATTTCTAACTATCATTGTAGGACTGTTCATTTCTCCCTTTGGTTATGTCAATTTTGCTTCATATGTTTTGATGGTATGTTATTAGGCATGTAGATGTTTATAACTGTAAATCTTTTTTTCTTTATTGAAACATTTATTAAACATTTATGTAATGTCTTTTTTGTCTCCTATAAAATTTTAAAATTTAAAGCTTATTTTGTTTCATATTAGTACAATCACCCCTGTTTCTGCTGGTTATTATTTGCATATGATATCTTTTTCCACCCTTACACTTTAAATCTGTCTTTAGATACACAATATCTAAATAAATCACATATAGTTGAGTTATTTTTTACCCATTCTGCCAATTTCATCTTTGATTGGAGAGTTTAATTCATTTAAAGTTAAAGTGATTACTTCTGTTATCTAGTTATTTGTTTTCTGTATGTCTTTTTTGTCACTCATTTCTGCATTACTGTCTTCTTTTGTATATAGTTGATTTTTGAAGTGAATCATTTAAATTACTTTCTCATTTTCTTTTGTGTATATTCTATAGTTATTCCTTTGTGGTTACCATGGAAATTACATTTAACATCCTAAAGTTGTAATAGTCTAACTTGACTTTATACTAGCTTAACTTCACAGAAATCTGCTCTTTTATAGCTCTTTATTCACCTCTACAATTGTTGATGTTACAAAATTACATCTTTATTCATTGTGTGATAAAAATATAAGCTAATAATTATTTTAAATGAACTAGCTTTCTAAATTATGTAGAAAACTAAATGTTGACTTATGAGCCAAAGTGTAATAATAATAAATTTTAGACTAATTGTATTAGACTAACTGTATTTAGACAGAATTTTAAATCATGTAGAAAATGAAAATTAAAATTAAAAACCCTTGTTAAAATAATACTAGTTTTTATAATTGCCCATGTATTCATCTTTATTGAGATACTTATTTCCTCATATAGCTTGAGTTACTGCCTAAAATCCTTTAATTTAACCACACAAGACTCTGTTGAATATTTCTTGTGGAGTAATTCTAGTCATAATTAAATCTCTCAGCTTTTATCTGAGAATGTCATAATTTCCCTCACTGTTGAAGGATAATTTTGCTGAAGAAATGATTCTCAATTGACAGGTTTTTTTTCTTTTAGTACTTGGAACTGCTTTCTGTTTTCCAAAGTTCCTGATGAAGAATCTGATAACTTTCTTATTGAGGATCCTATGTATGTAACACATTACTTCTCTAATGCTGTTTTAAAGATTGTCTCTGTCTTCAGTTCTTGAAAGTTTGATTATAATTTGTCTTGTTATGGGTCTCTAATTTCATCTCACTTGGAATTAGTTGGACTTCTTGGGGGTTTATGTTTATGTATTTCATCAAATTTGAGAAGTTTTCAACAATTTTTTCTTTAAATATTTTCTACTTCTTTTTCTCTCTTCTCCCTTTGAAGTTCTCACAATGCATATGTTGATCTCTTGTTGCTGTCTCACAGTTCTCTGTTCAAGTTTCTTCAATCTTTTCTTCTTTCTACTCCTAAGACTTGATAATTTCTACTATTCTATCTGAATTTGTTCTACGATTCTTTCTCTTGCCTATTTACCTCCTCCTTCGAATTTCACTAGGAAATCTTTATTTTCAGTTACTTTCCCCTTAAACTACAACATTTCTTTTTGGTTCATTTTCAGGCCTTCTATCTCTTAATTAACATTTCCATTTTTCACATGTGATTTCTTGACTTTCTCCACATATTTCTTTAGTTTTTGAGTATCTTTAACATAGTTTGTCTAATAGGTTTTCCATCAGACCTTTCTCAGGAAGTTTCTACTGATTTCTTTCCCTTTGAATGGACTATATTTTTCCTATTTTTTGGTATACCTTGCTATTTCTTTTGTTGAACACTGGACATTTGAACCTAATAATGTGGTAACTGTGGAAATAAAATAATCTCTCCCAGGGTCTGTTGTTTTATTATTTTTATTTATTTTTTTATTGTTTTAGGTTGTTTCTGCACTGAGGATCAGTCTGAGATGTAAACAAAACATCTCAGAACTTTTCTGAGCTTGTGGCTTTCCCTGGGCATATGTGATACTTTCCCCCATATATTCAGTTACTTTGAATGTCCTAGTCTTTAATGGCTGGCAACCAAAGGAAGAAAAGTTGTTTTTTTTTTTTTTAATAAGAGAAGAGAAGAAAGGCCACCAGCCCTTTAAACCCCTAGAAGTCATTTCAGCCTGAGGAGGGTCTTGTAATAAGGGGAGAGTTGTAACAAGGTCTTCCTACCATTTTGTCTGCAGTTCTGTGATGAGAGGAAGCAGTGATCAGAGCACAGATCCTTGATATTTGGAACACAGGGTATTCTTCACCCATCCTGGCTTTTGCAAGCTGTGAGCAGGGTATTTATTGTAGGAACATGTGCACAGCAGCTTGCCCTGGGGTTGGACGTGGAGGGTGGGCAACTGCTACTGTGTTAAGAGTTGTAATTGACATAAATGAAAATTTATCATCCAAGCCTTCCTCTGGAAGTTGCAAGCTTTCAACACATTCCAGAGTTTAAAAATACTTATATCAGAAAGATTTTGCTGGTGTAATTGTCTAGATGGGGAAGACGAATTCCTATGTTCCGTACATACTCATCATCCCAGAATAATTCTCCTCACCAAATGGTTTTAGTTCCTATTGATGATCCTAGATGGATGTTAAAACTGATGACTTTAAAATTTTATCATTTTATCTACATTAGCAGCATGTTTCTCTAAGGAAGAACTTTGCCACATCAGCTGAGAGTAAACTATAGTTCCTTCAAAAATAGGCATAAATGCTTGTTATTTTACTTTTAACTACTAATTTTAATAGCTATTAATTAGTGTAACAAGAATTTGCAATGGCGGCAATTTGTTTTACTTATTTGTTTATTTTATTTTATTATTTTAGAGAGAGGGAGAGAGCATGAGTAGGGAAGAGGGGCAGAGGGAGAGACAGGATCTCAAGTAGCCTAAAGCAGAGCTCTATCCATGACCCTGGGATCTGAGAGGAAATCAAGAATTTGATGTTCAACTGATTGAACCACATAGGTGCCCCTTATTTTTTTATTATTATAGATTAAATTTTTGGTTTTTTAAAACTCAATCAATGTGTTATAATCTTCTTTATAGTTTTTTTTTTGTAAATTAATTTTCAAATTGACTCAAGTTTAGAAAGTTGGAGCCTCTTTAATCCGGTTCCTTTGTCCTTTTGCCATGTACCCATTGGTCTTTGAATATTTCTTTGTTTTTTACACAAGGTGTCTCAAATTCTCCTTGCACTCTCTATGCCCCATATGTTTAATGAACCGTCTCATCCAACAGCTCTGATTTCTCTTAGGCTGTGGTGTTGTTTAAAAACCAAGATGGTTGCTAAAGCTGCTCAGGCTACTCACTGTTACCGTGGTGTTCTTGTTTCCAGTCCCTTTTAGTACACAGACTTGGGAATAGTCTGTTATTTAGGAGGATAATGCATGTGTGTGTGTGTGTGTGTGTGAGTGTGTGTGCGTGTGCACATACCCAAAACTGAAGAGTGTTGAGATACATTGTTAGGGTGACCTGGATAATAAGCTGAATAGGGTGTTAATTAAAACAATGAAATTAGAATAGAAACAATTTTGAGAAAATGTGAAAGTACTTTATAAACTTTAATATGATTGATAAATATACCAAATTTGACAAATATAATAAAATTGTTATAATGATAATAACAATGGTTATTGAATATGGTTGAATAAGCATCAATTTTTTTAACTAAAAGACATGAATTTAGTTAATAGCTTGGTCATCAACTCATTTTATAAACTACCTCTAGGAACAGCTCATGCCTTGAGTCTGATCTATTAAAGTTAGTATAAATACTCACCTTACTGGGTAGAAGTTCAGTGAGGTGTATAAGCATTTTGAAGTGTCAAGTGTTAAATATAATAAAATATTATTATAATCTATGTACTATCTCTTGCAATGTATAACACACTCCAGGACAGAGTAAACATCTTATATTAAGAACAATTAGTTAAACTAGTTGGGGGTAGAGGAGAAAAGAAATGGAAAGAAAATAATTACGGAAAAAGAGGGAGAAAGAGTGGAGTTGAAGAATAGTAGAGGAAAAGAAAGATAGAGGAGCGTATTCAGGAATTCTCCAACAATATCAGTGTGTTACTGTACCTACTCAGGAAAAGACCTGGTTGGCCTGTGTTTTCTGCCTACTGAGTCCACAAGACTGCATCATATTGAGAGAAGAAGGAGCCTCATGGCATACTCTACATAGTGATTATAGTTATGAAACAAGCTTGCTTTTACCATAGATGCAATGGAGTTCTCCAGAAAAGCATCCATAACTCCTTAGTAAGGACAAGCTTACTGAGTTGGGGTGATGAAAAAGAAACAGAAGAAAAGTCTTTGTTTTGGTTTTAAGAGCTTGGCCTCTTCTCAAGAATGTTGATAACCATAAAAGGGAAATCATCCCTTTTACCTCATCACCTCCTCAATTTCCCAGGACTTGGTATGAAATAAAATGTCTCTGTATCCTTTTCTTGTTTCTCAGTCCCAATGTAATTGACACAAAATATCTTATGCATTGACTGTATAATCTCTAGTGAAGGGGTCTATGGATTTCCAGTGTGGAAGCAATCCTATTGTCCATCAATTGATGAATAGATAAAGAAAAAGAAGATGTGGTATATATATGGATATTATTCAGCCATAAAAAGAATGAAATCTTACCATTTGCAATGACATGGATAGAACTAGAGAGTATAATGCTAAGAAAAATAAGTCAGAGAAAGACAAATACCATTGTATTTCACTTATATGTGAAATTTAAGAAACAAAACAACCAAGCAAAATGAAAAGTATTAGAGAGAGAGTCAAAGCAAGAAACAGACTCTTAACTATAGAGAACAAACTGATAGTTACCAGCAGGGAGGTGGATGGGGGAATGGGTGAAATAGGTGATGGGGATTAAGGAATGCACTTATGGTGAGCACTGGGTGATATATGGAATTATTAAATCACTATATTGTGCACATGAAACTAATATAACACTTTGTGTTAACTAACTTGAATTAAAATAAACACTTAAAGTAAATATATATATATATATGTATATAAAGTGTTCATAAACTTACATGTAGAATCATATGGAAATTGCCATATGTTTAACTCATTGAAATGGCACTACATATAATCCATATTTCAAGCAACATCTTTCATTAAAATATAATTGTTTGTAAACATATGTGTAGAAGTACATAAGAATATCCCTGTTTATAACTCATTAAAACTACATTAAATATTAAAAATTAATAAAATAAAAGATAAAAACATTTTTATAATATAAGTTAGTTTAAAAGCTAGTATTATTATTTTATTTGTAACTCCACATTTTGTTTTCTATATGATTTAAGAGACTAATGCATTTTTAAAATTATTAGTTTATGTTTAGGGACAGGCAATTGATAAACATGTAATTTTGTTACATCAACAACTGAAGGAATGTGAATCAAGCTTTTAAAAGAGAAGATCTTTTTTATGTTATTGAAGTCAAACTGGTAAAAACTTCAAAATAGAGTGTTATAACTTTAGAATGTTAAATATAATCCCCATGGTAACTACATGGAAAATAACTAGATAAATATGCAAAAATAATTTTTAATCACAAAACACAAAAGGTGACAGTTATACAAAGCATGCAAGAAAAAAAGCTATAAGATATATAGAAAACAAATAGCAAAATGACAGAAGTCCCTCCTTATCAATAATCACTTTAACCTTAAATAAATTAAACTATCCAATAAAAAGACAGAAATTGTAGAATCAATAAAACACTTGATCTAACTGTTGTATAAAATATGTTACCTAAAAGAAACTCATGTTAGAGCCAAAGAAATCTAGAGTAAATTTTAAGGAATGAAGGAATATTTCATGCAAATAGTAACCAGAAGAGAGCACAGTGGCTATACTAAAATCCAACTACATGGACTTTAAATTAAAAAAAAAAAAATACACGAGACAAAGAAAGACAGTATATTACAATAAAAATTTCAGTAGAGCAAGAATATACAGCCATTGTAAACATTTACGCACTTAATAATATGAAATAAAAACATGAAGCAAAATTTGCAGAATCAAAGGAAAAATAAACAGTTGTATATTAATAGTACAAATTGAGTCAGTGATGAAAAACCTAATGAAGCTTTGGAAACAATGGCTTCACTGGTAAGTTTTATTAAACATGTAAAGAGCTACCACAAATCCTTTTAAAACTTATTTTATTTTATTTTATTTTATTTTATTTTATTATTTTTTTAAGTATATGAAATTTATTGTCAAATTGGTTTCCATACAACACCCAGTGCTCATAAAACTTTTCTTTAAAAAATAAAAGAGAACATTATCTGACTCATTTAGAGACCAGTATTACACTGATATCAAAGCCATGAAAGACACAACAGGTAACAGAAACTACAGACCAATACCCTTTATAAACAGTAATTCAAAAGTCCTCAACAAAATTCTACAAAACTGAATTAATTCCTACAATTCAGGTATGATACAACACAGGAAAATTGATCGCTGTAAAACACCACATCAAGAAAATGAAATTTAAAAACAAATGATCACATCAGTTGATGCAGAAAAAGCTTTTGACAAAATTCAATACCCTTTCATGATAAAAACACTCAACAAACCGGGAGTAGAAAGAAACTGAAAGACATAAATGAAAAATCCACAGTGAACATCATCTTCAAAAGTGAAAGACTGAAAGCTTTTCATATAAAAACAAATCAAGTATGCTCAAATTCACCATTTCTATTTAACACACTAAGTCCTAGCCAGAGCCACCAGCCAAGAAAAATAAATAAAAGACATCCAAATAGGGGAGAAAGAGTAAAATTGTTTCTGTTCACAGATAATATAATTTATAGTAGAAAATCATGTTTCACACACAAAAAAAACTTTTAGAACTGATAAGTTAATTCACCAGTGTAGCTGAATACAAAATTAACACATGAAAATCAGCTTAATCTCTCTACACTAACAATGAATGTTTCCAAAATTAAATTTTAAATTAATAAAACAATTCCTTCTATAATAGCAATAAAAAGAACAAAATACTTAAGGATTTAATCAAGGAGATGAAATTCTTGTGCAATGACCACTACAAAACACTGCAGAAAGATATTAAAAATATATATAAATAAATGCCAAAACATCCTATATTCACAGATAAGAAGACTTAATATTAAAAGATCAATATACACAAAATGACCTACAGATTTAATGCAATAATTATCAATATCTCTATGATTTGGTTTTACAGAAATAAGAAAACTCATCTTAAAATTCATGTGGAATTTCAAGTCATTCCAAATAGGCAAAACAATCTTGAGAAACAAAAACAAACCTAAAGAATTCACACTTCCTTTTTTTCAAACTTACAGCAAAGCTAAAGTAATAAAAATAGTGTGGTACCAGCATAAAAACAGACATATAGATCAATGGAATAGAGCAGAGAGTGCAGAAATAAACCCTTGCATACGCGGTCAAGTAACTTTTTACAAGGCCACCAAGACAATTTGATGGTGAATGGCCAGTCTTTTCAACAAATCATGCTGGGAAACTTTACATCCACATGTAAAAAATGAAAGTGGACTACTACCTAATGTTACATAAGAAATTAACAGAAAATGGGTCAAAACCCTAAATCTTAGACTTAAAACTATAAAACTGTTAGAAGAAAACATAAAGGAAAAACTTCATGATTTTGGGTTTGGCAATAATATTTTGCTAATGATACTAAAGGTACAGACAAAAAAAGACAAAATGGATAAATTGGACTTTATGTAAAATTTTAAATATTTTCATCAAAACCACTCTCAACAGAATAAAAAGGTGAGGCACAGAATGGGAGAAATATTCACAAACCATATATCTGATGAGAGGTTAAAATTCTAGAGAGAACTCTTAAAACTCAACAACAAAATATTTCAAACATCTCCATTCAAAAATGGTCATGGACTTGCATATAAATTTCTCCAAAGAAGATATACAAATAATCACATGAAAAGACGTTCAATATCATAATTATTAGGGAAATACAAATTAAAACTACAATGAGATGTCACAGCATATCTCTTAGGATGGCTAATATAAAAAACAAAACAATAACAGTAGCAACAACAACAAAATATGTGTTGGTGAAAATATGGAGATGTGGACAAATTGGAACACATGAGCATTGTTGGTGGAAATGTAAATTGGTACAGGTGCTATGCAAAAGAGTATGGCTGTTTCTCAAAAAAATTAAAAATAGAATTACCTTGTGACCCAAGAATCCCACCATGGTTATATATACTCAAAAGAACTGAAGACAGGGTCTCAAAGAGATATTGGTACCTCTGTGTTCCTAGAGGCATTATTCATAATACCCAAAATGTGGAAGCAGCCCAAGTATCTATTTAGGGATGAATGCAATGTGGCCATACCAAAATGGCAGACTAGGAGGTCACAGCCTCCATCTCCTGACAACGATTGACAATAGATAGCTATACATGAACAGTTACCTTATAAATGTTCTGGAGTCCACTTCACAAATTTTAGCAACACAGTGAAACAAACAAACATACAGATAGATAGATGATAGATAGATGATAGATAGACAGATATAGATATAAAGATATATATATGAGTAACTATACACAAAAAAAGAAGGAATAACAACTTCATTTTGTCTGCATTACACCCCTCCCCCCTCCAACATGCTGACATTGTTCAGCATGGAGAACAAATCCCCAATTAGAAAGAATTCTCCTCACCAGGAAATGGAATCAGGGTGAACAACCAGTTTCCTCATCCTTTTGGGGCACCACACAAAGGTATTGCTTTGGTTTCACCCCACCTAGAGACCTAGTAGCTTATTAAGCTACTATGAAGGTTAAAGACAAAAGTGGTAAAATCAATCATATCTGCAATAATTAGTTAAGAAACACATAAAATGAAAAAATGTAAATATCACATAAAATGTGAATAGGAGAGTAAAAATGTATTAGTTTTAAAATGTGTTAAAACTTAAGTGACCATAACTTAACATAGACTGCTATATACATAGTGCATCATAAATTAACTTCATGGGAACCACAAAACAAAACTTACAACAGAGAAACAAAAAATAAAGAGAAAAAAATCTAAACATAACACTAAAGAAAACCATCAGGTCACAAGGAACTAAAGCAAGAGAAGAAGAAAGGAAAAGAGATTACCAAAAAAAAAAAAAAAAAAATCAGAAAGCAATTAACAAAATGGCAATGATTACTTATCTATAAATAATTTTTGATTTCACAATCAAAAGACATAAGATGATTAGATGGAGAAAAAAATAAACACTTGTCTAAATACACACTACCTGAAAGTGAAGGAATAAAAAATATATATATTCCCTGAAAATGAAAGTGAAATGAAAATTGGGGTAGCAATACTTACATAAAACAAAATGTACTTTAAAACAGTCTGTAACAAGAGACAAAGAAAGATAATACATAGTGATAAAGATTTCAACCCAATGAAAGTATATAATAATTATAAATATCTATGCATCTAACATGGGAGCACCTAAATACATAAATATAATACATATTTATTATCAGACATAAAAGGAGAAATTGACAGTAATACAATAACAGTAGTGGATGTTAACACCCACTTACATCAATGGACAAATCATCCAAACAGAAAATACATAAAGAATAGTGGCCTTTAGTCCATGGATGCAGGGATGATTCAATATCCATAAATCAATAAACATGATATACCATATTACAAAATGAATATAAGAGTTATATGATCATCTCAAAAGATACAGAAAAAGAATTTGACAAAATTTAATATGGATTCATAATAAAAACTCTTAGCAAAGTGAGCATAGAGGGGACATAACCTCAACATAATAAAGTTCATATATGACAAACCCACATCTGACATCATACTCATTGGTGAAAAGCCAAAACTTTTCCTGTAAGATCAGGAATAAGACAATAATACTTCATTCTCACCACTTTAATTCAACATAGTATTGGAAGATTAAGCATGCCAATCAGACAAGAAAAATAAATAAAGTCACCCAAATTGGTAAGAAATAAGTAAAACTTTCACTATTTTCAGATAATATAATATATGAATAGAAAACTCTAAATACTCCATCAGAAAAATTAAAACTAATAAATTAATTCAGTAAAGTTACAGGATACAAAATTAATGCAAAGAAATCCATTGTATTTCAATACACTAATAACAAAACACCACAAAAAGAAATTAAGAAAATAATATCATTTAAAATTCCATTAAAACAAATAAAATATCTACAAATAAATTTAAGGAAGGTACATATCTATACTGTAAAAACAAGACATTGATGAAAGAAATTGAAGATGGCATAAATAAATGGAAAGAAATACCAGGTTCATAGTTTGAAAAAAAAAAGTGTTAAAATGTCCATACTAACCAAAACAATTTACAGATTAAATACAATCACTGCTAAATTACCAAAAGCAGTTTTTACAGAACTAGAACAAATAGTCTTAAAATTTGTATGGAAATACAAAAGACCCAGGATAGCCAAATCAATTTGATAAAAAAGAAGAAAGCTGTAGGTGTTATGTCCCCAGATTTCATACCATGTTATAATATTACCGTAATCAAAACAGTATGCTATTGCCACAAAAATAGCCATATAAACAAATGGAACAGAATAGAAAATTCAGAGATAAATTCAAGCTCATATGGTCAATTAATCTAGAACAAAGGAGGCAAGAATGGGAAAAGACAGTCTCTTCAATAAATGGTGCTGGGAAAATTTGACAGCAACGTGGAAAAGAATAAAACTGGATAACTTTCTTACATCATATACACAAATAAACTCAAAATGTATTAAAAGCCTAAATATAAGACCTTAAACCATAAAACTCCTAAAAGAAAAATATAGGCAGTAAACTCTTTGACATAGGCCTTAGCAATATATATATATATATACGATCTATATCTATATCTATATCTGTATATATATCGTATATATATATATATATCGTATATATATATATGATATATATATATATATCATATATATATATCAACAAAATGAAAAGGCAACATACTGAATGGGAGAAGATATTTGCAAGTAATATATTTGATAAGAGGTTAATATCCAAAATATATAAAGAATTCATACAACTCTAGAAAAACAAAAATCTGATTTAAAAATTGTCAGAGGATCTGAATAGATAATTTTCCAATGAAGGCTCATGAATGGCCAACAGAACATGAAAAGATCCTCAGCATCACTAATCCCCATGGAAATGCAAATCAAAACCACAATAAGACATCAACTCATGTCTGACAGAATGACAAGAAAAGAAAAGGAAAAAGAAAGAAAGGGAGTTGGTGAGAATGCAAAGACAAGGGAACCCTCATGCACTTTTGGTGGGAATGTAAACTGATGCAGCCACTGTGGAAAATATTATGGAAGTTCCTCAAAAATTTAAGAATAGAGCTACCGTATAGTCTAGCAATTTCATTTCTGGGTATTTATTTAAATAAAACAAAAACACTAATTGAAAAATATATATTTATGCATGTTTATTGCAGCATTATTTACAATAGACAAGATATGGAAGCAATATATGTGTCATATGATAGATGAATGGATAAAGAAGATAGGTGATAGATTAGATAGATGATAGATAGATTGATAGATAATAGATGATTAGATAAATAGATGATAGATAAATAGATATAGATGATAGATATATAGATTATAGATAGATATAGATAGATACATATAGATATAGATATAGATATAGACAGAATGAAATATTATTTAACCATAAAAAATAACAAAATCTTGTCGTTTGGGAGAACATAAATTGGCCTAGATAGTATTAAGCTCAGTAAAATAAGTCAGACAGAGAAAGACAAATAACATATATTTCCACTTTTATGTGGAATCTAAACAGCAAAACAAAAAACAAAACAACACAAAAAAAAGAAATTGACTTCTAGATACAGAAAAGAAACTGCTGGTTACTAGAGTAGGGAGACGTTGGGGGCAAAAGGTGAAATAGGTAAAAAGGATTAAGAGGTACTATCTCCTAGTACTAAAAACTAAATCACAGGGATATAAAGTACTGCATAGGAAATAATTTAAATATTATTCTAACAATTTTGTATGGTGACAGGTGAGATTTAGACATCATGATCATCATTTTGTAATCTATATAAATGTCAAATAATTATGTTGTACACCTGAGATTAACATAATATTGTAAGTCAACTATACCTCAATAAAAAAAGAAATGGATATATAATATTACTTAATGAAACCTGAAATATATGTAATATTGAATACTCCCTTCCAGAAAGATATTTCTTCACATATGTATTAGTAAAATTCTATTATTTTCTTGATATAGGCTCTTCATTTTCTTGATATAGGCTCTTCTAAGTTAAAACACACAAACCAACCAACCAACAAACAAAACAAATAAACAAAAAGAACCAGATAATTGTGATTCAGTCTCAAGAAAAAAAAATTATATTAGCCCCACAATGCATGAGGACAAGATATCTCAGTAGACACAAGGAAAATATAGAAATTAAACAAATTATAATCCCCAAACTGAATAATACAGAATACACACACACACACACACACACACACAATCACTGTATGTATTTAAAGCAGAATGGAAATGACAGATGAAAAACCAAAAAAGAAACTTCAAAATACAACAATGAAATTATATAATGTAAAGAAGAGATTTAAAAAATATATTTTCAAAATAGAGGGTTTGGAAGATGGTGGCAGAGCAGGAGGACCCTAGACTCACCTCGTCCCAGGATTACAACTATATAACTATAAGATTATCTAAATATTCCCATAAATTGACCCGAAAACTGGCAAAACGAACTCCACAATTAAAAGGAGAGGAGAGGCCACATTGAAGAGGGTGGGAAGTGCAGAGATGTGGGTTAGGAGAGAAACAGATTGTGATTGTTGTAGTGGGGAAGGAGCTGAGGTCACTGAGAAGGGTGAGACATAGAATAACACACAAAAGAGAATGGGAAAACAAATCCCCATAGAAATTGGCTTGGAAAGCAAGAGTAGCTGAGTGTCGTGACTTCTGGCAACCACCCAGCCTTAAAGCCTGGAGTTTTAAAGGTCAGCGAGCTTGACTGAGATAGTCCTGAAGGGCATTGAGTTGCTCTTGGGAAGAAGGCAGGCAAATATTCCAGGGGCACACAGCATGGAAATAGGAATTTGAAGAGTGACTGGGGCATACAGTGGGGAAGTTAGTTGTTAATATTGGAGCACATCCCAAGAGACAGCATTCATGGACAGATCCTGTTAGGAACAAAGGAACTGGCCAGCATCATTTCACTTCTTCATACCTCAGAATAAGTAGAGAGCACCTGTAGAAACCCGCATAGCTCAGACACTTGCTATTTAACTTGCGTTCACCAAGCCCCACCTCTTCGATGTTCTGTTGGAACTGTAACCCTTGCCTCAATCCCAATGTGGCTGGCCTCCTACCCCAGAAGCTCAGCCCAAACCCCTGCTCACACTGTGTCTCCCAACACAGAAGGTTTTGCAGAGCCTTGGTTCTGGCAGCAGTGGTGGTAGGTCTTAATTCACAAACAGACCAGAGCACACCTAGTTAAAATGCACCACATTAAGGCCAGATACCAAACATTGCCCACAATAGGCAAAGAGAGTCTGCAGATGGCTGGCCTAAAGGATAAATAGACCAGGACAAAAAAGCAGAGCATATGCAGCACACATTAGAGACATTCCTGGAAGCTTAGGTCCTGGGAAAGAGAGGACACCACATGGCAGGACACTACAGGACCTCTTCTTCATAAAGCCATTACCCTCAAGAACCAAAATGTAGCTGACTTTTCTATTACAGAGAAACAGGCACAGAGATTTACACAAATGAGATGACAGAGAAATTTATCCCAAATGAAAGAACAGGGCAATGCCATGGACAAAGATTTAAGGAAAACAAATATAAGTAACATGACTGAAGATAATTTAAAATAGTAGTCATAAGAATAATCATTGGACATGAGAAGAATGGAAGATATGAATGAAAGACTTAACACAGAGATAAGGAATCACATTGCAGAGATAAAGGGTACAATAAATGAAATGAGAAGCATGCATGGTGGAATGAACAGGAGGCTGGAAAAAGCAAAGGAATGAATTAGTGACTTAGAAGACAGAGTAATGGGGAGTAATCAAGCTGAACAAGAGAGAGAAAAGAATTACACAAAATGATAATAGACTCGGAAACTCAGTAATTCCACAAATGTATTTGTATTATAGGAGTATAGGAATACATTTGTATTATAGGAGTCCCAAAAGAAAAGAGAGAAAATGGGGTAAAAAAAAAATCATTTGAAGAAATAATAGCTGGAAACTTCCCTAATCCAGGGAAGAAAACAGATATCCAGACCCAGGAGGCACAAAGAACTCACATAAAAATCAACAAAAGCAGATCCACACCAAGACATATTATAAGTAAATAGGCGAAATATAGTGATGAAAAAAAAAGCAGCAAGACAAAAGAGGTCAGTATCTTACAAGGGAAAAACACATAAGGCTAGCAGGGAACTTTTCAATAAAAATATTCTGAGCCAGAAGGGAGTGGCATGATATATTCAGTGTGCTGACTGGGAAAAACCTGCAGCCAAGAATACTCTATCTAGCAAAGGTAGCATCAGAATAGAAGAAATAAAGGTTTCCCAGACAAACAAAAACTAAAGGACTTCATGAACACTAAACCAGCCCTGCAAGAAATATTAAAGGAATCCTTTGAGTTGAAATGAGAGACTAAAAGTGACAGTATAAAGGTAAGACGCACAAAAGCAGTAGAAATGAATATTACTGTAAAAATCAGTAAACGCACAGAATAAAAAGATATAAAATATAGCAACATCTATCTAAAAAGTGAGAAGAAGAGGAGTAAAGAATGGGTTCAAACTTAAATGACCATCAACAATATAGACTGCAATATGCAGGAGAGGTTATATAAAAACCCAATAGTAGCCATATATTCAGAACCACCAGTAAACATACAAAGAATAAAGAGAAAGAAATCCAAATATGTCACTAAAGAAAATCAGCAAAACATGAAAAAGAATGACAAGAAAGGATTAGAGAAAAATCTTCAGAAACAACCACGAAAGAAATAATAAAATTACAATAAAAAAATCTATCACTAATTACTTAATTGTAAATGGACTAAACATTCCAATCAAAAGACTTAGGGTGATAGAATAGATGAAAAAACAAGACCCATCAATATGCTGCCTACAAGAGACTCATTTCAGACCTAAAGACACATGCAAATTGAAAGTGAGGGGATGGAGAAACATCTATTATGAAAATGCATGTCAAAGAAAGCTGGAGTAGCAATACTTATATTGGGCAAAATAGACTTTAAAACAAAGAGTGTAACAAGAGACAAAAAAGAACAGTACATAATAATAAAAAGGACAATCCAACAAGAAGATGTAACAATTGTAAATATCCATCCAATATAGAAGCATCCAAATACAGAAAACAGTTAATAACAAATTTAAAGGAATTAACAGATACTAATATAATAATAGTAGGGAACTTTAACACCCCACTTGCATCAATGGACAGACCATGTAAACAGAAAATCAATAAGGAAAGAATGGTTTTAACGTTTATTTATTTTTGAGACAGAGAGAGACAGAGCATGAACAGGGGAGGGTCAGAGAGAGGGAGACACAGAATCTGAAACAGGCTCCAGGCTCTGAGCTGTCAGCACAGAGCCCGACGCGGGGCTCGAACTCACGGACAGCGAGATCATGACCTGAGCCGAAGTCGGCCACTTAACCGACTGAGCCACCCAGGCACCCCAGTAAAGAATGGTTTTAAATGACACACTGGACCAAACTTAACACATATATTCAGAACATTTCATCCTAAAGCAGCAGAATACACATTATTTTCAAGTTCACATGACACATTATCCAGAAGAGATCACATATTGGCCCACAAAATAAGCCTCAACAAATTCAAGATCTATGTCATACCATGCATCTTTTCTGACCACAACACTATGGAACTAAAAGTCAACTGCAAGAAAAATTCTGGAAAGAGCACAAATATATGGAGGTTAAATAACATGTCATTAAACAATAAATGGGTCAATCAGGAAATAAAAGAATAAGTGAAAAATATATTGAAATGGGGAGGGGTGTTAAGATGGTGGCATAGTTGGAGAATCCTAGGCTTGCCTCATCCCTTAACACAGCTAGATACTATCAAATCATTCTGAAACCAAGAAATCAACCTGAGGACTGATAGAACAAACTGCACAAATACAGGGAAAGAATAAGCCACACTGAGAAAGGTAGGAAGTGTGGAGGCGGGATTTGAGGAATAAAAAGATCACGTGTGCATAGGAAGGGAGGGAGATTTGGTCAATGAGAAAGGTGAAATAGAGTGGATCACACAGGGATATGTGCAAGGACAACATTTCCCCAAATCCACTGGCTGGTAAACAAGAAGGACTTATTTTTGTGAGTTTTTTCAACCAGCAGGGCTCAAAGATGAGTTTTAGAGGTTGGCAGGCTTGGCTGGGATAGAGCTCTGAGGGTACTTCCCTACTCCTGGAGAGAAGGTGGGCCAGCAACCCCAGGGCAGAAGATGCAATCTGAGGATTGCCCAACATGTACAGGAGTGCACTTCTTAGAGTGCATCTGTGAGAAGTGGCATTTGTAGAGATGCCTCTCTTCGGACAAAAGAGCCAGCAGGCATCATTTCTGTCTCTTCCCCTCAGCATAGACCCAGAAATGCCTGTTGAGGGGAGTTAACCCAGACATTCTCTCTTTCACATTCTTTGTCCAAATCCTACACCCCTGCTCTCTGGTGCAACTGCCCTTCTTCAACAAACATGCATTAGTCCCAGGGTGGGGAGACCCTCCTCCAAAAGACCAGTGCAGATCCCCACCACACCAGGTCCCTACAGTTTGAAGTTATAAAAGTCAACAGGCTTGGCTGGGATACAGCCCCAACTGCACTGCACTGTTCTAGGAAGACAAGCAATCCAGAGGCAGACAGTGTGAAAACAGAGATCTAAAAATTGTCTGGGACAGTATGGAGGTTCCTCAAAAAGTTAAAAATAGAACTACCCTATGATCCAGCAGTTGCACTTTTAGGTATTTACCCAAAGAATATATAAATACTAATTCAAAAGGATACATACACACTGATGTTCATAGCAGCATTATCTATAATAGTCAAATTATGGAAGCAGCCCAAGTGCCTATCACTGATGAAGGGACAAAGAAGAAGTGGTATATATATATATATATATATATATATATATATATATATATATATAATGAAATATTAGACGTGAAAAATAATGAAATCTTGCTATTTGCAACGACATGGGTGGAGCTAGAGAGTATTATGCTAAGTGTAATAAGTCACAGAAAGACAAATACCATATGATTTCACTCATAAGTGGAATTTAATAAAACAAATCAGCAAAGAGGAGGGGGAAGAGAGAGAGAGAGAGAGAAGAGAGAGAGAGGGAGAGAGGGAGAGGGAGGGAGAGAGAGGGAGACAAACCAAGAAACAGACTCTTAATTATACAGAACAAACTGATGGTTATCAGAGGGAATATTGGTAGGGGCATTAGTTAAATAGGTGATGGTGATTAAGAAGTACATGTTAATGAGCACTGTGTGATGTATGGAAGTGTTAAATCACTATAGTGTACAGCTAAAACTAATATAACACTGTATGTTAACTAACTGGAGTTAAAAACTCAAAAAACACAAAAAAATATTTTAAAATAACCCCCCAGTAACTATTGGACTAACATATACAAAATTATAATTCCTGGTGTACAAAAAGAGAGAATGGGAAAGGAAACTATTTAAAGTAATAATAATTGGTAATAACCAAACATTCCCAAATGTTTAATGAATTCAGATGAAGTAACGCAAAGGGCAACCAACAAACTCTGAGTGATTGTAAGGGAAAGACAAACCGGTCTGTATCCTAAGGACTGGATAAACTCCATACTGGTAAGATATTTTGTCTTATCCACTGAACATCCACTCAGGATAGCTACCCTGATCTGGCATTTCCTGACTACTAAGCCATCAATAGAAGGCAACACAAATATGTTCATTCCATTCATGGATCAAATGAAGTTTCCCCTGAAAATATCAGGCAATCCAGAATTATTTGGAAGGGTAATGGAATGGAATAAGTAACCAGCAGAAGCATTCTCCTTTACTGATAGACCTGATAGTCCCCTTTTGTACCAAGTGATACCAAGGCCAGTGGGCAGAGTCAGTATGAAGCATTTAGCTACGGCAGGTAGTTATGTTCAGCAAATCTCTTTGTTTCCACTGGTCAGAGGCACTAATACCCTACTAAGAGACATCAGGGTAATCAGGTGGAACCACCCACAGCAAAGGATCTTTGGCCTAATGAGACCATACTCTCTGTCTTCTTCTGGTCCCAGAGACACCTGGGCAAGCAGGCACCAAGTTAGAGAGATCTCATCACACCCCTCCATTACTGAGATACAACCAGTGGTCCAGCCTGTAGAATCTCCCCCCACCCATGCAGGCAGCAGCAATAGAAACAAGTGGGAGTCCACGGGCTGCCTGGGTGGCTCAGTTGATTAAGCGTTCAGCTTTGGCTCCAGTCATGATCTCAGAGTTCCTTGGTTAGAGGTTCACATCAGCTGACAGCTGATCCTGGAGCCTGCTTCAGATTCTGTGTCTCTCACTCTCTCTGCCCCTCCCTGCTCTCTGTCCCTGTCTCTGTCTCTGTCTCTCTCTCCCTCAAAAATAAATAAACACACACACACAAAAGAAACCAGTGGAAGTCCTAATGGTACCATAAAAACTAATATACCACTAAAAGAACACAGCAAAGTCTCTGGGAATAAAACTGCCTTTGGAAATAGAGACAATAAATGGAAGGGGAAATATGTACACTAAACCTAAACAGAATGAATGCTTGATAAAGTGAAAACAATAATAAATCTTATAGCTCTCTAAGATAATAGAAAACAATTTCCAGAATACAATAAAGATTTACCAATCTGAAAAAGAACCATGATTGTACCTCTATGAGGTACATCAGGAGGAATCATATGTTGGAATTATTTGAAAAAGGGTTTAAGCAACCATCATAAAACTGCTTCAACATTCAATTATAAACCGTTTTGAAACAAATAAACCACAGGAAAGAAATGGTTGTTTTTAAAAGAATCAAATAGAAATCATAGAACTGAAAAATACAATAAGAGAATTAAAAACAAAGAAACCTCACTGGATGATCTCAATAGTAGAGTAAAGATGACAAAGGATAGAATTAGTTAACTTGAATAGAGAACAATATAACTCACCCAATATGAACGACAATGAGAAAAGAGATTGGAAGAAAAAACTGTAAATGACATATGAAACAATAACAAAAGATTGAGCATTTCTATTGTCAAAGTTCCAGAAAAAGAAGAGAAAACTTACCAAATTGGTGAAATAAGTGTGTGTGTGTGTTTGTGTGTGTGTGTGTGTTTGTGTGTGTGTATGTACACACTGGTTACTACTGTATATTTGATACACATATATTATATATTTATACATTTATAATATATATATGTATATACACAACATAACATAGAGAACAACCAGTACAAAAACCTATTAAATATACAAAATTGAAAGCAGTATAAATAAATCAATATGGAATTGTAAATAAATCTACATGAAATGTGTATGTATATATATATATGTATATATACACATATATATACACACACATACACACAGGTAACTTATAGGAAGTCTACAAGAAATATAAGCTTATATTTGCTTATAAAAAATACTTTACATTCAATGACACAGATTGACAATAAAACAATGAGAAAAGCCATACCATTCAAACATTAATCAAAAGTAGCAAGAATGGGTTATATTAATGTTTGATAAGTTAAACTTTTTAAAAAAGAACATTACTAGGAACAATAGGGAGGCATTATATAAGTATAAAAGGATCAATCCACCAGGAAGATATGATAATACTAAATTTGGTTTATGCCCCAAAGAGCAGAGCCTCAAAATACATAAACAAAAACTGGCAAAGCTAAAAGTAAACATAAAAAAATTTCACAATTATAATTGGGGATTTAACACTTCCACCTCAGAAGCTGATAAAGTCACTGGATACATAAGATCTGAACAATAAAATCAAGCATCAGTATCTAACTGACATATATAGAACATTTTACCCAACAATACAATACACATTTTTAAAGCACTTATGTAATTATTCATCAAGATAGGTCATATCCTGTGCTATAAAACCAACCTTAAAAATTTTTGAAGAACTGATAGCATACAGAGTATGTTTCTCGCCATGATGTAATCAAACGGAATCAAAACAGAAAAAAAGAAAGGAAAATCTCTAAAAGTATAGAGATTAAAGAACATAATTCTGAGCAATTTTCTTTAATACAGAGAAGTCTCAAAGAAATTTTAAATACACATAGAACTGAATAAAGTTTTTTAAAAAGCACAACATATTGCATTTGTAGAATGCGGCTAATGGGAAATTTATAGCACTAAATGCTTAGCTTAGAAATGAAAAAAGATCTATCAAAAAATAGAAAATGTAGAGCAAAGCAAATCTAAAGGAAGAAAAGAAATAACAAAGGTAAGAAGAGAAATAAATTAAAAATAAAATACAATAAAGAAAATCCATAAAATTATAAAGCAAAAACTGGTTCTTCAAAAAATAGCATAATTGCCTATGATTGACAAAAAGAAGAAGAGAGAACACATTAGTAGCAAGAGGAAAATAATAGATATCACTATAGATCTTGCAGCCATTAATGAGATAATGAAGAGAATATTACAAACAACATAATACTCATGAATTTAACAATTTAGAAGAAATGAACCAAGTCTTCAAAAAAGAGAAACTACCCTAATCTTGTATAGATCTATAATAATCAAAGAAATTGAATTATAGGGCAAATTAAACTAAAAATAAGCAAAATAAAGGAAATTGAAATGATAAAAAAGTAAAATTGAGTAAATTAAAAATAAAAAATAGAATTCATAAAATCAACAAGTGATTTTTATAAAGAAAAATAAACTATAAATATTGTATTGATCAAGCCAAGAAAGAAGATACAAATTACCTATAGCAGTAATGAAATAAATATCACCACTACAAATCATATGTCATTAAAAGGATAATTTATTTACAATAAATGAGAAAACTTAAATGTCATGGCAAATTTTTTGAATTATACAAATGACTTAAGGAAAAATAACCTTAAGTAACCTTAATAATCCTATATCTTTGAAAAATAATAACAAAAGTCTTTCTCACAATGAAAATTTCTGACCCAGAAATCTTCACTGATGAATTCAATTAAATATCTCAGAAAGCTATAATACAATTTCTACAAATACTTTTTCCAAAAAATAGTAAATGTGGGAACAATTTTCAAATTATGTTATGAAGACAGAATTACCTTGATGCCCAAATCAAGAAGAGACATTAGTAGAAAAAATAATCTATAAAATAGTAACTTTCATAAACAGTTGCAAAACTCTTCAACAAAACACTAAAAGTTTGTTCAAATTCCAGGAAATAAAAAAATATCCCCATTTCAACAGAAAATTCATACAATCATATCAACATATTAAAAAAACACATTTGACCAAATTTAGCATTCGTTATGATAAAAGTTTTTCAGTAAATTAAGAATAGTAATGCATTCCCTTAACTGGAAAAGATTACCTATGAAAACCTATAGATAATATCATAATTATGAAAGACTGAATACTTTTGTCCTAATACCAGAGATAAAACAAAGATGTCCACTTCTACTATTCTATTCATCATGGTGCTGGACATCCTCACCAATACTATTTCCCTGCATGTCCACCACCATTGTCAACTCAGTTAGGCAAGGCTGGGTCTCCTTCCACCACTAGGACCTAGCACAGGTAAGGTCCCCAATAAATTCAGCGTTTAGAATGAAAAATCCACAAGAGCAGGGATCATTGTTGGCTTGCTGATGCAACTTCAGTGCTGGGCATTCAGTACACTCTCAGTAAATATTTGTTAAGTGAACAAATGACTGGAGGGAAAAATCAATATATGTTGAGGAATGAATTATAAAGAGAAAGAAAGAGGAGCCTAGGGGAGGTTGCATCATTTCTATTTGGAGCTTGTAAACAAATCCTCATGGAAAGCAGCTTCTTTACTGTCCTTGACCTCTCACAGTTTTCAGAAACCTGCTGCTCCCCCATGGGTGCTTGAAATTGCTGCATTTGACAAACTGCCAAAATCGGGCCATATTCCACCACTCTATAATTTACGGAATCAAATAGCCTACTAAGTTTTCTGCATAGCATCACCCTCGATGCATCTAAGAAGAAAATTGTGTTATCAATGGATTTCTACACTCTGTGTTCCTTGGGCTTTGAAATGCTAATTTCATAATTTAGAAAAGAAGCCAAAGAGAACAGTGAGTAAATCACATGAATCACTTTCCCTTTTCATATGGTCCATCTCACCCATATCATGAGGCCTAGACCTCGACAACTCTGGGTTTGGAAAGGCCAGGAACATGATGTCTCTGTCCAAAGGGCTTCGTTGTGGTTATTCCAGTCTTAGATGAAAGCCTGTGTGTGGGGGCTGGGGTCCCAAAATCTGAGATAAGAACAGAATGCTTAACCTATCATAGCAGGAAGGATAAACCAAGCAAAATCTGTTACAAAAGCTTCAGCCCAAATACTGGAGATAATATTCTCACTCAATATCCATCCATGTACCACACAAGCCCTCACTAAAAACCTAAGTGCTCAGCCTGTCCTAGGTATTAAATTCATGTGAGATGCAAATTCTCACAAGTTAAAGAGTGAAATAGCGATTGAAGTCGGTAGGCAAAATAATGCCCTTTTACACATATCCATGCCCTAATCTTTAGAACCTGGGAATGTGTTACCTTACACGGCAAAAGAGACTTTGTAGATGTGATTAAGTTGCAGACCTTAAGATGGGGAAATTATCCTGAATCATGCAAGTGGGACCAGTCTAATCACATGAGTCTTTAAAAGCTGAGAGCCTTTACTGGCTGTTGTCAGAAAGATGGCATATGACAAGGACTTAACCTTCTATTGATGGCTTTGGAGATGTAAAAAGGAGCCACAAGCCAAGGAATATGGGTGATGATTTCTAGAACTTGGAATGGACCTCAGTTTACAACCATGAAGAATATGGAGGCCCCAGTTCAATAACCACAAGGACTGAATTCTATCAACCACACAAATGATCAAGGAAACCAATATTCCCCTAGAGCCTTCAGAAAGGGATGCAGCCCTGGTGAGACCCATGTTGAACTCCTGACCTACAGAACTGTGAGATAATAAATTTGTGTTGTTTTAAGTTGCTATAGTGGTGAAAATTTGTTACAAAAGTAATAGAAAACTAATATAGGAACCAAAAGTTTGAAGATAACTATAAGCAAAATCAAAGCAAAAGCAAGCTGATAATTTATAGGAGGTGGAGAGCATTCTTAAAACATTGAGTGGGACATGAGACTCATTGTCCTTGAGTTCAGTTGATGAGGTGGATACTGGATGAAGTGAAGACGAGTGTACCCATCAAAATATTTCTATCTTATCCCCAATCTCTTAGGGCACTTGATGTTTGTAATGACCAAATGAAGAGGAAAAAAAATGGTATAGTTAATAGGAACTGAAGCAGAAAGTGGGTGTAGAATTCACAGAAAGCAATAGAGAATAAGTCCAAGCAATGATGAGGCAAAACTAGCTGTTCTCCCATAAAATTGCTGATTTCTAAGGTAGAATCCTCAGCTTAGGTTGCAAATTAGACACACATGGTGAACTAAAAGAAACCCAGAAACCAACAACCCTGATGTTGATAGTCTACTTTTAAGGGACTAAGATTCAGTTGGTCTGGCTTGCAGCTCAGTGATGGATATTTTTTTAAGCTGTGGTGGCAATGCTTATGTACAGTCAAAGTTGAGAAATACTGTGTTTTTTTAATTTTTTTAATATTTATTTATTTTTAGAGAGAGAGACAGAGAGACAGTGAGACAGAAACACAAAGAGACAGAGTGTTGGGGGGGGGGGCGGTGCAGAGAGAGAGGGAGACACAGAATCTGAAGTAGGCTCCAGGCTCTGAGCTGTCAATACAGAGTCTGATGTAGGGCTCGAACACACAAATCGTGAGATCATGACCTGAGCTGAAGTTGGATGCTCAACCAACTGAGCCATCCAGGTACCCCAAGAAATACTGTTTAAAGTTTATCTGAACCTTGGACTTCTGAAATTGATTTGATATACACTACAGATGAAGATCAATGTAGGAAATCTGGAGAAGAAGACATGGTGGACTAGAAAGAGGCTACAGTTAAGGGAAGATAAAATGGGAAAGACCAGGGCAGAAAAATGGGAGCAGACAGCAAAAAGGATCAAGCAGCCTTTTGCCACAGGTGTCCCTGCTCTGTGGACCAACACTAATGCACCAGAGCAATGTAAACAGCACAAACAAAAACCAACCTTGTCTCCTGAAATTTCCCCAATGGGTTTTCCTTTCCTATTTCCATCCCTCCCCTCAGGACTCCCACAGCTTTGGCTTTTGTCTTCCTCCTGGCCACTCAGGATGATCCTGATTTGAACTTGACTCAAATGCCTGACCTTGACATGCCTCTCATATCCTCCAGATACGAGGGGTTTGAGAACCCTATCCCCGTAGGAGCAAATTAGACAATGAGTAGAGTTTTCATAATCTATTTGTAGGGGGGAAATCAAATGCATTCTCCTGTTGAGTACAAAATATTTAGAAAAACTTCAAATGACTGAAGATGCCAGTTCCCACCCATCTGATATGGCTAAGGAAGGCATAGGGTCAAATCAGCTTCTGAGTCCCATAGCAACTAAAGGCCACATATGCAACCACTTTCACTCATCCATTCCCTCACCTCAGGAATGTCCAAAGAACTGGTATGTACCAGGCACATCAAAACATGCTAATTACTCAGTGCTGGTGGAGAAAACACACACAGAACTTGTACTAGGGAAACTTACAGATATGTGATGCCAAGTTCTGTAATGAACATCAAGCTGAGGAAGTACAGAATATCATGGAGGAACATCTCCAAAACACAACTATGAGGCAATTCAATATCAATCAGAGGTCAGAATGAACCTTAGGCCGTTCAATGAGAAGAAATCTTAAAAAATTACCCTATACATTTTTTTTTACATATAAGAAAATTCTAGTTCAGAGGGGAAATGTTGCCCAAGGTAACCCAGAAAATTAGGAAGTTTTAAGCCCTTCATGTTTCTACCCTACCACAAGATTTATCTTATAATTCAGCTTCTGAGACCATTCTACTCAGCAGTTTCTAATCCATACACTACACCACTTCCTACAGGTGGGAAGTATGCCAAAGCAGGGTTTTGAGAGCAACTTCTTGATCTTTTCTAGCTTCCACTGGGTTTTGCAGCTGCACCTACACCACAGCTCATCACAGGTACAGCCAGATAGGACATGTTATCTGGAATTTTATTCCCATTATTAGAAAAGAGCTCTGAGCTTCACCCTTGAAAAGACTGAGTAAACAGGGAACCTGGGTGGCTCAGTCTGTTGGGTAACCAGCTTCACTCAGGTCATGATCTCACAGATAGTGAGTTCGAGCCATGCATCAAGCTCTGTGCTGACAGCTCAGAGACTGGAGCCTGCTTCGGATTCTGTGTCTCCCTCTCTCTCTCTGCCCCTCCCCTACTCATGTTCTATCTCTCTCCTTCAAGAGTAAATAAAAATTAAAAAAAAAATACTGAGTGAACGGAGGCTGTAGGAAAGTGAGGGGAAGCAAGTATGAGATCTCAGTGACCTGTGATAGATCTGGACAGGGACAAAAGTGATGGATGGCCAGCACTCTGGGTAGTTGCCTGCATAGGAGGTACACTCACCCTGGATCTTGAAGTCTTGACTACAGAACTCATCCAGGGATTTTAATAACAAAGTTGGCCAACTTCACACAGACATTAAGGGCCTGGACACAAGTTTAGGTCAGTCTTTTTCCAATAGGCCTGCTCTTACAGTAGGCAGCCATTTAATTTATATCGAAATACTAGGAAATTCATATGTAATTTCCCCAAAGAATTTGCATATTAAAAAAATAAAATTTGGAAAAGGCAATGCTTAGCCTAAAGGTCTGAGTCTCTGACTGCTTCTTGAAATTACGTGCTGTTTATTTATTACTCTTTTAGGCAATTTTTTCTGTCATTAGAAGAGTTTCCTAAACATTATTACCATTACCCACATATACGAACTACAAGATAATCATCATTCAACACAGACTTCCCCAATTATTCATGCCCTGGTTAGACCATAAAGCATCATTTGGCCTGATTAGCTATTCTCAGCTTCCATTCAATTAGCTGAGTAATCTCTGCTTGTCTTACTTTGTTAGTGTTCAGCACAGAGCTGGAAGAAAGTGCTTCAGGAAGGACATTTTGGCTACTTTTGCATTCATAGAGCAGCCAGTAGAGCTTTGTTAATAAAATTAGCAGCCATCCTAACTCCCCTAACCTTTCAAAGTTCATCTGTGATAGATCTGTGTTATCTATGATCTACTCAACTCAAGCCAGGGGGAAAATTTGGTCTGCATTTCATTTTTCTAAAAATTAACACTTCATTAGAGCAAGGAAAACTTCTTTCTGTATTCCTGTAGAAAATTAAAGCTCAAGGCAATTAATACCAGGTCACAAATCCACTGGGGCATTATGAGCTCTGGACTGCAGTCCCTGAAGTATCTGATGCACCCAACTTCCCACAAGGTCCTCCAAGAAATAATAATGACATTATTTTGGATAAAGGTGTTCGATGTTCAAAGTCCCAAGCCAAAATCATTTCATGTCTAAAAAAAATGAAGAATTAGAAAATATTCATTGTACAGTTCATTTTCCTTTCTAATCCCAAACATACTTGTCAATTTAAGGCAGCTGTCTAGGAAAAAAATCACTGCTTTCCTCTGCTCACACACGTTTTTGATGCCATTTGTGTGGGCTTATTTCCACATCAATCAATTCTCTGACACCAGGTGGGTATCCTACAGTTCAATTCAGTTATGACACTATCTAGCCTAGATTATCATCAGACCTCACAAATTAAAGGCTTAGTTCTACTAAACTATCCCTACTTCACAAGTCAGTCACAAGTCCCAACTATGCTTGGTAATTCTGACAGACCAACTATAAATGAAGGTTTCCACGATACTATATAAGACACAGATGAATAGCCTGATAAAGAGATACACAGGACGAGGTATGGGAAGGAGTGTAGAGCTTCTGTACCCTCTTTAATATGCCAATCTTCCAGAATCTCCATGTGTTCAGCTCAGAAGCTCCCTGAACCCTGTACTTTTGGGATTTGTTTGGAAGTTTCAGCCCATAAGCATAATCAATCATTAACTCAATCTCCAACTCATCTTCCCTTCCTAGAGGTTGAGGAGGTGGGGCTGAAAGTTCAAAGCTTCTACCCATGGGTTGATCTTTCTGGAAACTGTCTCCCATTCTGAAGTTTCCCAGGAGTCTACCAAGAATCACCTCATTTAAAAAGAAGCAGGAGCAGAAGCAGAAGTGGAAGAGGAGGAGAAGAAAGAGAGGAGGAGGAAGAAAGAGAAGAAAACTTCTATCACCCAGGAAATTCCAAGACATTCAAAATCCCAGGGTCACAGACCAAATATTAGAACAAAAGATGTCCCCAGAACTCTTATCGCTTAGGAAATTCCAAAGATTTTAGAAGCTCTGTGCCAGGAAGTGGGATCAGATATACATATATACATGTACATACAATATAATGTATAATTTTACAGCAGTGTTTCTCAAAGTATGATTGCTGACCTTGTAATCGAGTTATTCCAGTTTAAAAGTCTTTCATAGGAAATAATGAGGATAATGACATATATACATACAAGCGTTAATTGTAGCAAAGTTTATAAACACTTAAATATACAAAATTCGAAAAAAAAATGTTTTAAAATGGAAGATTAAAAATCTTGGAAAATTTGTCCCTCCATGAAAGCAATTAAGAAGTTGAGAAAATGATTGAAATAAACATTTTCAGAGCTCTGGAAGTCAATCAAAGACACAGCAACCCTAGTAGGACAAGAAAACCTGCTGAATCTTGGTAGCATTTTAAGGTACACCATTCCTATCACCCATTCCCAGCTCAGTGGTAGCCTTAAGGGAGCAGAAGAAACTTTATTTTCAAAGAACTTTCTTTCTCTTTCTTTCTTTCTTCTTTCTTTCTTTCTTTCTTCTTTCTTTCTTTCTTTCTTTCTTTCTTTCTTTTCCTTTTCTTTCTTTCTTTCTTTCTTTCTTCTTTCTTTCTTTCTTTCTTTTCTTCTTCCTTTTTTCCTTCCTTCCTTCCTTCCTTCCTTCCTTCCTTCCTCCCATTCTTCCTGTCTTTCTTTCTTCCTGATCTGTCTAGTGGTTTCCTGGAAGACCTGACTTGAAAAGTTTTTTATTGATCATCCAATGCTAAAAGCATTTTCATGACGGACAGTGGCAGTTTTTTTTTTAAATATTTACTGTCAAGTATTTTTAAAGTATGCCTAAACGAAATGATGGGTAATAGTCAAGGCAAACAATGGACTAACCAAAAACCCAAACAAGAAGGAAAAACTAAGGTGTGAGATGTTCATAAGGCATTGAAAAACCTCAACAAATGCCTGGAAATGTAGAATGCACATGTAGAGTCATGCATTTGTTCAAGAAGGACCAGAAAATTCCTTAAGCTCTTACCTCTAGATGATCTTGAAGTTCTGCACAAACAGGATGTGAAAGTTAAGACAGGACTATAAACTGCTTGTCTGAGTGTCAAAAGTATACCCCAATAAACACACAGAGCCTCCTGGGAAAGACTAAGAGATGTGTTTGTTTTAGGAATTTAAGGAAATTTCTGTCCATCATTAGATTATCAGTGATCTAATCAAGTAGAAACAAGTAGTAGTAATCTAACTAGTAAAAACTGGTATGCTGACTATAGAGAACTAATTCAGAAGTCATTTACCAAATACCAGCCACTACAACAAGCGGCAGCAAAAACATACTCTGGAGAGGGAGGAGAATATTATTTCCAGAGTTGTCACATTATATTATTTGAAATTCCACTTTTCAACAACAGAAAAAAATTCAAGACATGAAATTAAAAAGTATGGTCCACAACAGGAAAAAACAATCTGGTGTCTGCAAGCTGGAGGACCAGAAAAGCCAGTGGTATAATTGTTTGAGTTTCAATATCTGAGAATCAAAAGGGATGATGATGTAAGCCCTGATCTGAATCCAAAATCCCAAGAACCACAAGTGCCCTCATCTGAGGGCAAGAGAAAAATGTCTCAGCCCTAGCAGAAAGAGAGCACAAATATGCCCTTTCTCCATTTTTTAAATGGTTTAAATAGTTACTTTAAATAGTTTAAAAACTAGTCAGGTCCTCAGTGTATTGGATGATACCCATTTACATTGGGGAGAGACATCTGCTTTACTTAGTTCACCAATGCAAATGTTAATATCTTCTGGAAACATCCCCACAGACACATTCTGAAATAATGTTTTACCAAGTAAATGGTCCAGTAAAGTTGACACATAAGATTAAACATTATGGCAAGGATGTGGAGAAGTCAGAACTCTCACACATTGTTGTTAAAGGGATGTAAGATAATGAAGCCATTGTGGAAAGAAAGTATTTCAGTAATTCCCAAAATGTTAAACAAGGTCATTTCCAATCTTAGATATATATACCCCAAGAGCAATAAAAACATATGTTCTCACAAAAACTTGGACATAAATAACATTATTAATAATCCAAAAATTCAAACAACTGATGAATTTATAAACAAAATGAAAATTAAAGATTGACCACTAATGAGGGGTTTATTTTTGGTGTGACAGAAATGTTCTAAAATTAGATTGTGGCAATGTTTATATAATTCTATGAGTATACTAAAAAATGATTTATATTCTTTAAATGGATAATTGTTATGAGTTGAATCTCAATAAACCTCTTTTTAAAAATGTGCTTTAACATCAAAAAGAAAAAAATAAAGGACAATTTTTTGTCTATGTCTTGCTAGATGCAGATACTATTTGGGCTATAACTTGGTAGGTAGCAGGGTACAAACACTGGGTTGCACAAAGATAGGGTTCATAGAATAGAGAGTAATTACAGAAACTAAAGTGGGTCACTAAAGTCTGAGTGTAGCAGTCTGAGCAGCCACACTTTAGGATTAGAGTTAGCAGAATTATAAAGGAAGTAGAGGGAGAGAATATGCCATTCTGGCTGGAAACACATGGGAAGCTCTTTTGACAGCTTTCTATAATGAAGAGGACAAATAAGACCAAAGTGGATATAACAGGGCCTCTCTTGATCTGAATAGGGCAGTATGCTGGTTCCATGACTTTTAAACTGAGGTTAAATCCAAAGTAGTGAAAGTTTGTGTATAGTGCTGGCAACATAGCTACAAATCACAGGCTCAAAGGAACCTACACTCAAGTCAGGAGACCTAGTGATTTTAACAAGCAATTTGGGACAAAATTTATCCTACAGCATGTCAGATTACCAATCTTCCTTGTGCCCTTCTTCAATCATGGGAAAATTAACCACTTCTTGAGTCTTTACTGGACCCATCCATAATCATATAATAACACATAAAGCACTTTGCTGCATTTGTGTTTGCTGGACTATTTCCCCTTTTAATCTATTCTTTAAATAACAGCAACTGTTTTACATGCCTGGACTTATTGTGTTTACACATCTTGGACACCTAGCAAGGCACCTGGCATATTTATGGGTGGACCCTGGGGAAGAGGTCCAGGAACTCTACTGTGGCCCCAGCCTGCAGGTTTGTTAGACCCCTTGACTCTCAGAAACAATAAATGCCACAAGAGTAATTTGGTCATTCTTTTAAGACCCATCGCCAGCTGTATCACAGTACTATGTGTTAATGTGCCTCTTTGTCATTACACATGAGTGTCTCTTCCCTTTGAATTTTAATACCCATGTTCCTAGATAGAACCAAGAGTAGAAGCAGTGGAGTCAGTTAGTGAGTGCATGTGAATATAAATTCTGTAATAAAGCCATCCATATTTGTATTCCTTTCCTAGTTGTTGGCTAATCTAAGCAATTTGCATATATTCACTCATCTTGTACTACCAATAATTCAATGACATTAAGCAAATCATTTACATTCTTTGTGCCTCAATTTCCTCATTTGTAATAGGGATATTAACATTACCTACCTCATGGAATTATTGTTAGTATAAAATGAGTGAATATACACAAAGCACTTAGAATAACCACCATGTGCATTAGATACTAAGATTATAAGTAAAATATCTATAATAATAGGAATTCTTTATAGGGTTGCTACTAAGCTATCGCACAATATTGGCTATAATCATTTCCCACCTACTGTCAATGTTACTTATCTGTACAAATCAGGAAATTAAGTTTGAAGTTACAAAGGATTTCTATTTTATTCCAGTTTTTGAAAATTAACTTTATAATTTATATAAAAAACACATTTCCTTACTTCTCCTTGAAGGAAAAACAAAACAAAACCAAGCTTACTACTGAGCTATATGATGTTGCATTACTATCATGCTTTACATACTGCAATGAAGTTAAAGAAGAAAAAGAAAATGGCTACTCAACCAAGCAGTTAGAGTCAAGGAAACCAATTCCAAAGTTGTCACTCTGCTCTGCTTTTCCATTGCAGGCACTCACAAAAACAGAAACAATGGCATTATAAATTATAATCATGCAAACTGCCCATAACTGTGAGGTGTGTGCCATGGTGGAAAAGTGTAGGTTTAGGGAGCAGGTTAACTTAGATCCAAATCTGGGATTTTCTCTTACTAAGTATATAGCACCAGGAGAGTTATTAAAATTCTATGAGCTTCCATTCTCCTGAAATAGTAAATTTGTGAAATTATTATGAAAAAATACACAATGAAACTGAAGTGTTTTGTACATCAGATACTATTTAGTAAATGTTTAAAAGATCATAGCTATTCTTATTAAATGTAATTGTATCTTTAAAAATCAAGGTAGTAGAATCTTGCTGCTGTCTGACCCAACATTGTTTCTGGCTGTTTGGTTGATGTAGGCCTGAGATTTTCCAAATTAGGCAGGTCACAGTGTTTTCCACTCCAGCTGGAAAACGTAGGATGAGAGGTATAGCAGGTGAGGTGAGGGAACCTAGAAATAGCATATTGAAGCAGTACGAGGTGAGACTCAATGCTGATTCTTGTGTTTGGGTTTACCCACTATCCACCAAGATACTAAGTCATGAAACAAACAGTAATTCGGGGTGTAGATCTCTTGTATAAATTGTCCCACTGGGTTCAGTTGGTTATTCATGTCTGAAGCTCAGGAAAATGCTTTCAGCTGGAGATAATGATTTGGGTAGAATCTTTATCTGGGGAGTGTTGGGGGGTATCAATAGGACAACCAAGCATTTGGAACAAGGCCTGTCAAAGAGCATTATCCACTGGTGGGGCTGGAGCAGGGGAAGCTGAGACTATAGAGAAACTAAGAGGAGATGGACAGAAACCCAGAGAACCTGAAGACTGCAGGTGCACAGACCAAGGGAGGATTCTGAGTCCTGGAAGGAACACAGGACGTAGGTACACCAGAGACTCTACTTGAAAAATGTAATTAGTATACAAACAATCAGGGTGAAAAATCTCAGAAAGGAAGACTCAGTCAGTCCTTAAGGCAATGGGTGGAAATGGTAGGTAAGAAAGAAGGTGGGCATGAGTGAGTAGGAGCAGAGTGAGACCCAAGACGAACCATTAGTGAGAATGAACAGTTTTATGAAGGAAAATAGGGCTTAAAGCATTTGAAGTGAAATGAAGATAATCATCTAAAATATACAGAGATACACAAAAGATGATAAAGTAAAATGAATATAGACTAAATATTAAAAATGAGCTCTAAAGCAAAACAATAAAGATTTTAAAGGAGAAGAAATCAAACTTGCAGGAGAAATGCTGGAATAAGAATGTAAACACTGTTGGCCACAGCCTCAGGGGAGTTCCACAGATTATGCCACACATTGGGCAATCACTAAGATCATCCAGAGGTGGGAGGACACAGACATTTGTTGGGGGGTTGTTTCGCTTTTATGCAAGTAATTCTATGATTGGGAAATTTTTCCCACTATGTTACAATGACAAGAAAATGCTCTTAGAAATGTCAATTCTTGACAAAAATAAGAGGGAATTCTTTTCTGGGGAAAAGAGCAAAGAGCAGTTAACTGGTCAGCAGGAGAACTGAAATGGAATTCTTTCATCAGTGGATATAACAATGCCTATGCCACGAAGTTATGAGAATTAACTAAGGTAGGGATTGCAGAACACTGAAAGCTGTGCTCAGCTTGTGGTAGGCTACCAAGAAAGGCCATTTGATGCTTCCTTATCACATCCTAGTGCATTGCCTCTCTTGACAAGAGTCATCTTATATAAAATTAAAGACAAGGGAATGGACTAGAAAGTATTCTTGTTCATTTAATTGAAGAGGTATTATATGCAGATGGTGAAGCAAACAAAGAACAAAAATCTTACATACTATGAAGGTAAACCTCTGTCCGCCACGGGGAGAAAAACAAAGTGAAAAGACAAACAGGGAAAGAATATCTACAACCCACAAAAAATACACGATGAATATCAAAAGCGGAAGAACTCCTATATATCAATAATAATAGACAAGCAATCCAACAGAAAAATGAGCAAACAATTTGAATAAGAATTGAACAAAATGTGAATGGTCAATAAACATGAAAAGATGCTCAACTGCTTTAGTGATCAGATAAATGCATGCATAGTAAAACTACAATCAGCTTGCATTTTACACTCACCAGATCTGTGCAAATTAAAAGTCTGGCCATACCTAGTATTGGTGACATTATAGAGCAAAGCGAGTTCTTATATCCTGCTGTTGGAATAGTGAACTGGCTTTTAAAAATTCCATTTAGTAGACTAAAGCTTGGCATTACCCACTAATGATGGAGAAGATTCTCCATTTTGACATAGTAGCTTGTTCAGATTAATCCTCATTTTAATAAAAAATGTAGAAAAATACAAACAAAAAACAAACAAAAAACCCTCCTTTTAAAGCTACCAAAATACCCAGGGTTTGAACAATCAAAATCCAAGAGAAAGGAAACACATGAGGGCCTCAAATTTGCAATGTTATTTTACCCTTAGGGCATTTGCAAATTTTCAGGTGGCATAAAGACCACACAGAGAGCAAGTTTCCCTGTCTTTCAGCAGTCCCACTGAGATAGAGAACCACAGATTAGAGTTCAGGGCTATTAACACAGCCAGGATCTCAAGGCCCTAACAAACCTGATCTAAGTACTCATCTCAATGATCTCAAAAGCCAGAAGAAATAGAAAAAGAAAAGAGAAAGTGAAAGGAAGAAAGCAACAAAATGAGAAGAGAAAATTATGAAAAGGAAAACAAATGGAAAAAGACAACAAAGCAAAAAGGCATTTCTAGTGCTGGCTTCGGCAGCACATATACTAAAATTGGAACAATACAGAGAAGATTAGCATGGCCCCTGCGCAAGGATGACACGCAAATTCGTGAAGCGTTCCATATTTTTTATAATATACGCATAATTGGTATCCCAGAGGAGGAAGAGAGAGGGAAAGGTGCTGAAGGGGTACTTGAAGAAATCATAGCTGAGAACTTCCCAGATCTGGGGAAGGAAAAAGGCATTGAAATCCAAGAGGCACAGAGAACTCCCTTCAGACGTAACTTGAATCGATCTTCTGCACGACATATCATAGTGAAACTGGCAAAATACAAGGATAAAGAGAAAATTCTGAAAGCAGCAAGGGGTAAACATGCCCTAACATATAAAGGGAGACCTATAAGACTCGTGACTGATCTCTCTTTTGAAACTTGGCAGGCCAGAAAGAATTGGCACGAGATTTTCAGGGTGCTAGACAGCAAAAATATGCAGCCGAGAATCCTTTATCCAGCAAGTCTGTCATTTAGAATAGAAGGAGAGATAAAGGTCTTCCCAAACAAACAAAAACTGAAGGAATTTGTCACCACTAAACCTGCCCTACAAGAGATCCTAAGGGGGACCCTGTGAGACAAAGTACCAGAGACATCACTACAAGCATAAAACATACAGACACCACAATGACTCTAAACCCGTATCTTTCTATAATAACACTGAATGTAAATGGATTAAATGCACCAACCAAAAGACATAGGGTATCAGAATGGATAAAAAAACAAGACCCATCTATTTGCTGTCTACAAGAGACTCATTTTAGACCTGAGGACACCTTCAGATTGAAAGTGAGGGATGGAGAACTATTTATCATGCTACTGGAAGCCAAAAGAAAGCTGGAGTAGCCATACTTATATCAGACAAACTAGACTTTAAATTAAAGGCTGTAACAAGAGATAAAGAAGGACATTATATAATAGTTACAGGGTCTATCCATCAGGAAGAGCTAACAATTATAAATGTCTATGCGCCAAATACCGGAGCCCCCAAGTATATAAAACAATTACTCATAAACAGAAGCAACCTTATTGATAAGAATGTGGTAATTGCAGGGGACTTTAACACCCCACTTACAGAAACGGATAGATCATCTAGGCACACGGTCAATAAAGAAACAAGGGCCCTGAATGAGACATTGGATCAGATGGACTTGACAGATATATTTAGAACTCTGCATCCCAAAGCAACAGAATATACTTTCTTCTCGAGTGCACATGGAACATTCTCCAAGAGAGATCATATACTGGGTCACAAAACAGCCCTTCATAAGTTTACAAGAATTGAAATTATACCATGCATACTTTCAGACCACAATGCTATGAAGCTTGAAATCAACCACAGGTAAAAGTCTGGAAAGCCTCCAAAAGCATGGAGGTTAAAGAACACCCTACTAAAGAATGAGTGGGTCAACCAGGCAATTAGAGAAGAAATTAAAAAATATATGGAAACAAACGAAAATGAAAATACAACAATCCAAACGCTTTGGGACGCAGCGAAGGCAGTCCTGAGAGGAAAATACATTGCAATCCAGGCCTATCTCAAGAAACAAGAAAAATCCCAAATACAAAATCTAACAGCACACCTAAAGGAAATAGAAGCATAACAGCAAAGGCAGCCAAAACCCAGTAGAAGAAGAGAAATAATAAAGCTCAGAGCAGAAATAAACAATATATAATCTAAAAAAACTGTAGAGCAGATCAACGAAACCAAGAGTTGGTTTTTTGAAAAAATAAACAAAATTGACAAACCTCTAGCCAGGCTTCTCAAAAAGAAAAGGGAGATGACCCAAATAGATAAAATCATGAATGAAAATGGAATTATTACAACCAATCCTTCAGAGATACAAACAATTATCAGGGAATACTATGAAAAATTATATGCCAACAAATTGGACAACCTGGAAGAAATGGACACATTCCTGAACACCCACACTCTTCCAAACCTCAATCAGGAGGAAATAGAAAGCTTGAACAGACCCATAACCAGCGAAGAAATTGAATCGGTTATCAAAAATCTCCCAACAAATAAGAGTCCAGGACCAGATGGCTTCCCAGGGGAGTTCTACCAGACGTTTAAAGCAGAGATAATACCTATCCTTCTCAAGCTATTCCAAGAAATAGAAAGGGAAGGAAAACTTCCAGACTCATTCTATGAAGCCAGTATTACTTTGATTCCTAAACCAGACAGAGACCCAGTAAAAAAAGAGAACTACAGGCCAATATCCCTGATGAATATGGATGCAAAAATTCTCAATAAGATACTAGCAAATCGAATTCAACAGCATATAAAAAGAATGATTCACCATGATCAAGTGGGATTCATTCCTGGGATGCAGGGCTGGTTCAACATTCGCAAATCAATCAACGTGATACATCACATTAACAAAAAAAAAGAGAAGAACCATATGATCCTGTCAATCGATGCAGAAAAGGCCTTTGACAAAATCCAGCACCCTTTCTTAATAAAAACCCTTGAGAAAGTCGGGATAGAAGGAACATACTTAAAGATCATAAAAGCCATTTATCAAAAGCCCACAGCTAACATCATCCTCAACGGGGAAAAACTGAGAGCTTTTTCCCTGAGATCAGGAACACGACAGGGATGCCCACTCTCACCGCTGTTGTTTAACATAGTGCTGGAAGTTCTAGCATCAGCAATCAGACTACAAAAGGAAATCAAAGGCATCCAAATTGGCAAAGATGAAGTCAAGCTTTCGCTTTTTGCAGATGACATGATATTATACATGGAAAATCCGATAGACTCCACCAAAAGTCTGCTAGAACTGATACATGAATTCAGCAAAGTTGCAGGATACAAAATCAATGTACAGAAATCAGTTGCATTCTTTACACTAACAATGAAGCAACAGAAAGACAAATAAAGAAACTGATCCCATTCACAATTGCACCAAGAAGCATAAAATACCTAGGAATAAATCTAACCAAAGATGTAAAGGATCTATATGCTGAAAACTATAGAAAGCTTATGAAGGTAATTGAAGAAGATTTAAAGAAATGGAAAGACATTCCCTGCTCATGGATTGGAAAAATAAATATTGTCAAAATGTCAATACTACCCAAAGCTATCTACACATTCAATGCAATCCCAATCAAAATTGCACCAGCATTCTTCTCAAAACTAGAACAAGCAATCCTAAAATTCATATGGAACCACAAAAGGCCCCGAATAGCCAAAGTAATTTTGAAGAAGAAGACCAAAGCAGGAGGCATCACAATCCCAGACTTTAGCCTCTACTACAAAGCTGTAATCATCAAGACAGCATGGTATTGGCACAAAAACAGACACATAGACCAATGGAATAGAATAGAAACCCCAGAACTAGACCCACAAACGTATGGCCAACTCATCTTTGACAAAGCAGGAAAGAACATCCAATGGAAAAAAAAGACAGCCTCTTTAACAAATGGTGCTGGGATAACTGGACAGCAACATGCAGAAGGTTGAAACTAGACCACTTTCTCACACCATTTACAAAAATAAACTCAAAATGGATTAAGGACCTAAATGTGAGACAGGAAACCATCAGAACCTTAGAGGAGAAAGCAGGAAAAGACCTCTCTGACCTCAGCCGTAGCAATCTCTTACTCGACACATCCCCAAAGGCAAGGGAATTAAAAGCAAAAATGAATTACTGGGACCTTATGAAGATAAAAAGCTTCTGCACAGCAAAGGAAACAACCAACAAAACTAAAAGGCAACCAACGGAATGGGAAAAGATATTTGCAAATGACATATCGGACAAAAGGCTAGTATCTAAAATCTATAAAGAGCTCACCAAACTCCACACCCGAAAAACAAATAACCCAGTGAAGAAATGGGCAGAAAACATGAATAGACACTTCTCTAAAGAAGACATCCAGATGGCCAACAGGCACATGAAAAGATGTTCAGCGTCGCTCCTTATCAGGGAAATACAAATCAAAACCACACTCAGGTATCACCTCACGCCAGTCAGAGTGGCCAAAATGAACAAATCAGGAGACTATAGATGCTGGTGAGGATGTGGAGAAACGGGAACCCTCTTGCACTGTTGGTGGGAATGCAAATTGGTGCAGCTGCTCTGGAAAGCAGTGTGGAGGTTCCTCAGAAAATTAAAAATAGACCTACCCTATGACCCAGCAATAGCACTGCTAGGAATTTACCCAAGGGATACAGGAGTACTGATGCATAGGGGCACTTGTACCCCAATGTTCATAGCAGCACTCTCAACAATAGCCAAATTATGGAAAGAGCCTAAATGTCCATCAACTGATGAATGGATAAAGAAATTGTGGTTTATATACACAATGGAATACTACGTAGCAATGAGAAAAAATGAAATATGGCCTTTTGTAGCAACGTGGATGGAACTGGAGAGTGTAATGCTAAGTGAAATAAGCCATACAGAGAAAGACAGATACCATATGGTTTCACTCTTATGTGGATCCTGAGAAACTCAACAGGAACCCATGGGGGAGGGGAAGGAAAAAAAAAAAAGACGTTAGAGTGGGAGAGAGCCAAAGCATAAGAGACTGTTAAAAACTGAGAACAAACTGAGGGTTGATGGGGGGTGGGAGGGAGGGGAGGGTGGGTGATGGGTATTGAGGAAGGCACCTTTTGGGATGAGCACTGGGTGTTGTATGGAAACCAATTTGTCAATAAATTTCATATATATATATATTAAAAAAAGGCATTTCTACAAAGACTAATAAAGTGATAAATTTCCAAAGAGAAAGACACAGACATAGAGGTAAAACAGAAAAAAGAGAAGATACAATGACCAAAATCAGGAATGAATATAACAACATCATTATAGATTTTGTAGACATAAAAAATAATTAGAAGGCATTATGAGAAAGTTTGCACCAAAACTTTAAAAATTCAGATGAAATGGAGAAACACATTAAAAACAGGTTTATCAATGGTAGCCAAGAAGACATAGAAAATGTGAATAGTTCTATATGCATTAAATAAATTAAATCAATAATTTAAAAATTTTTCCATGAAGAAAATTTAGACACAGATGGCTGAATGGTAAATTCTTCTGAATACTTAAGGAAAACATATTAATTTTACACAAAGTCTGTGAGAAAATGGAAAAAAAAGAATTACTTTATGAGGTGATTTTTGAAGCCAAATTCAATTTATGCAGTCATCAAAAATTGGATGTCAAAATCTGACAAAGACGTAAGAAAGAAAATTATAGATGAATTTCTCATTTAACTTTCTCATTAACATAGATGCAAAAATCTTAAACAAAATATGCAGAAGCTGAATCTAATAGTATATAAAAATATAATCAAGTTAGGGTTTATTCCACAAATGTGATTTGGTTTTAACATTAAGAAAATAATTAATGTAGCTCATTACTTTTATAGAAAAACAAGAAAAATATACGATCATTGTAAAGGCTACAGTAAGTGTATTTCATAAAACTTAACACCCTTTCATAATTAACAAGAAAAACAAGAAATCTAATACAAAAATTATACTTATGGGTGAAATATTGAAAACTTTACCCCTGAGGTAAGGCACAAGACAAAGTTGTCCACTTCTTTTTTTTTTAATGTTTATTTTAGAGAGAGAGAGAATGAGCAGGGAAGGGGCAGAGAGAGAGGGTGACAGAGGATCTGAAGCAGGCTCCATGCTGACAGCAGAGAGATTGGCACAGGACCGACCTCACGAACCATGAGATCATGACCTGAGCCAAAATCAAGAGTCTGATGCTTAACTGACTGAGCCACCCAGGCGCCCCCAAAGTTGTCCACTTCTATTCAACAATTATATATTTCTATACAGTATAATAAGGGAAGACACATAAAAGGTACAAGATTTTGAAAGGGAAAAAACTAAATGTCATTATTTAAAGATGATACAATTGTGCATACAGACAATACAAAAAAGATATGCATATAGATTATTCTAAGAAGCAAATTTAGCACCTGTATAAATTAGACATATTTAGCAAATATTTGCTTCTTCTGCCCACCTTCTGGAAGAAATAGACCTGCCTGCCTCACAGATGTTGAACAAAGCTATATAACTTACATTGGTCAATGGGATATGGGCATAAGTGAAAGTGTGCTTAGGCTTTCAGGATTTCATGTGTTTTTATCCAGCCTTCTGAGAACTTTCCTCCTCCTCCTCCTCCTCCTTGAGAAAAGCACATAATAGGTAGTGTCTGTCCGTCCAGCTTGTGCCCCAGAATGAGATATTTGGAGTTGTTCCAATTTATGGATTCTCATCCAAAGCAGGGCAATCCCAGATAATTGTAAATCATGCACCTTCATGCAGAGCTTCACCAATTTACCTGCTGCCACTGAATTTTAGGGTGATTTCTTATGCAGCATTCTTGTACTTATTAGCACATAGCATCATCTATTATGATTATAATAAAAAGATGTTGGATACAATGTCAATATGTAACATTTCATTGCAATACTCTATGCCATTGAAAAGCAATTCAAAAAGGATATTTTAAAACATGATACCATTTATAAAAGCATAGAACTAAAGTTCCTAGGAATAAGCTTAATAAAAGATGTGTGAAGCCTCTGAAAAGAAAACTAAAAATATCAATGAAATAAAAACAAAGAAGAGCTAAATAAATGGAATAGTAACCCATGTTAATATATTACCATGTTAATATAAGACCATTAAAAGATGTCAATTTTCATTCATAGTATTTTATGGACTAAATGCAATCCCAATCAAACTCTCATCTGATTCAAAATTTATATGAAAATGCAAAAATAAAAATAACAATAAGAGAAAATACAGTTCTCAAGAAGAACACGTTTAGAGGACTTACACTACTATGTCTCAAAGCTTTTAGTAACTTAGAGTAATTAAAACAGTGCAGTATTAGTGCCATGACAACATGTAGATGAAGAGAGCAAACCTACACATACAGCAAGAGTACAAAACCAAATGTTCTCCCACACAATCACATCTAATGACAAAAGTAGTATTGCAAGATAAGGGAGAATTATGGTCCTTTCAAATGGTCCAATCAAATATTCAAATAGGAAACAACAAATGCTTACCTATTTTACATCAAGAACAAAAGTTCATTTCTGATTGGTCACAAACCTGTATATGATAGGTAAATACATTTCCTATAAGGACATATAGGAGAATATTTAAGGAGGAAGCAAATTTTTTTCAAACAGGAAAAATAAATCCCTAGCCACAAAGGAAAAGATTGATAAATAATACATTAAAATTGAGTTTCCATTTATTAAAACAACATTATAAATGGGGCGCCTGGGTGGCGCAGTCGGTTAAGCGTCCGACTTCAGCCAGGTCACGATCTCGCGGTCCGTGAGTTCGAGCCCCGCGTCAGGCTCTGGGCTGATGGCTCGGAGCCTGGAGCCTGTTTCCGATTCTGTGTCTCCCTCTCTCTCTGCCCCACCCCCGTTCATGCTCTGTCTCTCTCTGTCCCAAAAATAAATAAAAAAAAACGTTGAAAAAAAAATTAAAAAAAAACAACAACATTATAAAAGCAAAAATTGAAGCCATATTTGAAGACTCCTCACTAATACATCTATAAAATAAAGGATATAAAAAGAACTGCAAATCAAAAAGAAGGGGTCAGACAACCTTTTACAAACATTGGAAAAAGCTTTTGAACAGATATTTTATAAATGTCTAATGGGCATAGGAGATTGCTAAATATTTTTAGTCTTCAAGGAAATACAAATTAAAACTACAATAAGATACGAATACATACGCATAAAATAACTAAAATGTGTCATAAAATGTCAATGCCAAATAATATTGAAGATATGGAGGAATTGGAAATCTCCCTTTCTGCTAGGGGAACGAATTTATGTAGAACAACTACTTTGGAAAACTGCATAGCAATACCTACTAATGCTAACTAAAGGTAAAACCTATGCCCTAGAAATTTCCCGCTCCTGGATATAGGAAGGTAGCTCAACCTCATGGAAGAATATATATTTATGGGCAGAAAAGACACTACTTGTGGATCCTCAAAGTATGTGTCACATATGTTTACTGAAAGACATGTACAAGAATGTTATAGCAGTGCCATTTGTAATAGTCAACAGAGTATTTAGTCATAGCTATGTTGGAATCATTGATGTCAAATTCTCCTTCTCAAAGCCATTATAAAAACAGGATAAAATATATAATACAACACCTTGTAGACATTGGACAATGACTAAACCAGGAGTATTATCCTTGAGAGAAAGAAAGCGATCACATGAGAAGAATTCCACATTCAGCTGGACATAATGGACACAATCTCTTTTTACATCTTTCTCTTGATGCAATTTTTGTAAACAGAGAATAAAGAAGTAGAGCCCAATCTGTTTTGTAAGGCATTAAAACTAAATATCAAGCTGATGAAACTGCCAGGATATATAGGACAGGATATCAGAGGAGAGAGCACCACAGACAGGGATTCCCACAATTCAGGCAAAAATTCCCATTGAAATCATAACCACAATATAAGCTCCCCATGTCCATGGTGGTAATCTGGAAGGCTTAGCAGAGAAGAGTTACTTGGAGGCTGAAGAGCTATGCATAGATTTTAGAGACTACATAGTCCTGGAACCTTAGTCTTGTTGAGTTCAGGGAAGATAGAGTGAACAGAAAAAGAGGGTCCAGGAACACCACAGTGTAGAAGCAAGGAACACCCATTAGACATACAGGAAAAACTGAAATGTGCCTACCTCAACAAAATCTCAAGCCAAATCTCAACAAAATTAAGATTTAATTGGCTTTCAGAACAAAAAACATGAGCACCTTTTGGAGGAAGATCCTATAATTCATAACTTTTAAAATGTATCATCCACAGTGAATGGTCTATAATAAAAAAATATACCAGACACTAGGTTATGATTAAGTAGGGAAATGATTGGAAATCAGTGGTTGGAATAGTAAATAGAAGCAGACCTAGATATAATGCAGATATTAAAATTAACAAAACCTCCAAAATAATTATAATTAATATATTAAAGAAAATAGAGCAAAATATGGACAAAATTTATTAAAAATAAGCATATATAGAGAATTTGAGTCTATAAATATCAAATATATATTATGGAACTCAAAAATACAGTATCTGAAACTAAGAATTCATTGGATGGATTTGATGAAAAGAAACCACAGCAGAAGACTAGTAAATACAAACACAGGTAAATAAAACATATTCAAAATAAAGCAAAGAAAAATAAAGAATTTAAATGATCTAACTGCTCATCAATAGGGGGATAAATAAATAAAAAATATATATTTATACCATATATAATATTGTATAATAATATAATATAATAAATAATATATAAAATTTAATATAAAATATATTTTATTCATAAATAATATATAATATAATATATAATATACAATATATAATACATATTATGATATAATATAATATATAAATATATAATATATAATATTATGTCATATTGTAATAATATAATATTATATATAAAATAATTATATATAATATACTATATATAAATATATATATACATACATATAATGGTATGTTATATATCAGTGTAAATGAATGAAATATAAAGTTGACCTAAACAACATGTACAGTTGATAGTTGATACATATATCATACAAAATATGTGTTAATTAACCATTTATGCTATTGGTAAAACTTCTGGTCAACATTAGTCGTTACATTTGGGAGAAGTCAAAAGTTATGTATGGATTTTTGACTGCATGAAGATTGATGCCCCTAGCCCTCTTGTTGTTCAAGGGTCAACTGTATAAGTAATATAGAGCAGATCTCAGCAATGCAATTATGAATACGAACAGTAGTATAATGTCATTTGACTAAATTTAAGCAAATATATACAACAATTTTATATTACTTTTGGTTACAGAATAAGAGTAAAATAACAGACTATAAAGGTGTTTAGCAAATAGTTTATGAGAGTGAAGAGAAGTAAGTAGGTTTGAGACAGGGGAGTGAATTAATGTGTACTAATTACTATTTTATTCCTTTTAAAAAGACAATTTGCATAACAAAACTTTTTTAAAAGTTCTGTGTGGTGGACACAAGGTTGTATGATAATGTATTTTTGTACTGATCTATATCTTTTTTTAAATTAAAAGAATAAATATAAGCAAAAGTATGCAGTATACCTGTAGAAAAATATTCAATGTAAAACATGTAACTCCCCTCTGCCCTTGAGACCCTTGCATTCCATTCCACAAAGATTCTAAATTTTACCTGTTATAATCCTTTTCCAGGAAGCTAACGGAGGTTGTGCTGCTCCAGAATGAGAAAGTAAGCCAAAATAGAGGGATATGTGAGACAGAAAATACAAGAGTTCCAAAAAACAAAAAAGAAAAAAAGAATCAAAGGAATCCCCAGGATGATGGTGAAGAGAGATTCTAGGGCAACAGCTATTCATAACCTTAAAAGAAAACCAAACCGTTTAGGGGAATATCATAAGACTCCTGGAGATATTTCTTCAAGAAGAAATATGGACACCAGAACAGCTGATGCTTTGATGAAGTAAAATGTGGGCAATTGGTAACTTGAGGTGGACTTAGGGCTAAGTATATCGAAGCCAAGAAATTAAATGAAAATAAGAATTATCAAATCCAGGAAAAGCAATAATTTGTAAGAAATGAAAATAATAGAATACCATAATACTCAACTGTGTATGCCATTTCTATAGCTATAATTTTCTAAATTCTGAATGTTAATGTAATGAAAAATATAATACAACTATACTGGGATGATAAGAGGATGAGGAATGTCCATTTATGGAATTAGATGAAATATATTAAAATCATAATATTTTATAGTAGGAAGTTAATGCATAATACCTTAAACAAAAGGAAAAATAAAAGAAAATAGAACCATGAGCTTGCTGTTCAATCATATATCGCTGTATTTATCAAAATAATTAGCTAGAATAGTAAATAATTAGTTAAAAGATTATATGCTTTGGGAAGGGTGTAAGAAGGAGAAGGAGGGGCGCCTGGGTGGCGCAGTCGGTTAAGCGTCCGACTTCAGCCAGGTCACGATCTCGCGGTCCGTGAGTTCGAGCCCCGCGTCAGGCTCCGGGCTGATGGCTCGGAGCCTGGAGCCTGTTTCCGATTCTGTGTCTCCCTCTCACTCTGCCCCTCCCCCGTTCATGCTCTGTCTCTCTCTGTCCCAAAAATAAATAAACATTGAAAAAAAAAAATTTTTAAGAAGGAGAAGGAATTGAGTGAATGGTGCTTTCCATAACCGACTCTGTAGAATCATGTGATGATTCACATAATTATGTGAATTATGTGATGTTAACCGTGTCTAGGAATAACTTTCAAAAGAATAGTAACTTTTAAAAAGTTACTAAAGATAATATCATTACTTTCCTTTTCTACAGTACAAATATCATTTTCTCCCTACCCATTATGCTACTGTTGTCCTGTGTTTTCGTTCTGTGTTTTGATTAAGAGAGAAAATTATTAAGAAATTTCTAACATCCATTTCCTGCCCTTGCATTTCAAATATTCCTTGTGCTATCACTTTCTTTCTTTTACATATTTGGAATTTCAGTTAGTGAGCGTTTGTTTGGTATAAATTCAGTTTTTTAAAAGTTTTTTGTTTTCATTTTTTGAGAACTTTTTTTACCTTACCTTCATTCCAGAAAGATATGATTGCTTTGTGTACAGGTCTGTATTGACATTCTCACCAAGTTGAACATAGCATTTCACTGACTATAGATATAAATTTATTTTTCATGTATCTTGCTTTGGGATGTTTCTTGGTCCCCTTTATCATTTCTGGCAGTTTCTCAAACTTTACTTTCCCTTTCCCTTTCCCTCACTCTTTAGTTTCTCCTTCTGGGTTCCTAGTAAGATAGACTTATTTTGGAGATTTACCTTGTGTCATCCATGTTTCTTAAATTCCATTAAAATTTTTTGATCTTTTTGTTTGCCTGTGTTGTGTTCTGTAAAATTTTTTCAAATCCATTTTCTGTTTTATTTATTTTTGTGCTTAATCTGCTATTTAACTTAAAAATAACTTTTTATTTAATTATTATAATTTTTAATTTCTATAATTCTGTTCACACTTATCTGGCCAATTTCAGTCTCCTAATCTTTACACATATTTTCAGTACATTCTTTATACACTTATTTTGTATTCTATATCAAATAATCCCAACATCTGGGGTGTTTGTGGGTCTGATTCTTCTGTTTGTTGTTTCTATTGACATTCCTTCATAGTGTTTTATTCCCTTATATCTTTGATTATTTTATTTTATATATTTATTTTTATAACATCATGTTTATTAATATATCATTTGTGTAAATTCTTTGGAGCCTCTGTTTAAATTGCTTTCTTTCTGGGAGAATTTCATTTTGTTTCTATTAGGGCCAGGAGAACTAACAACATGGAATAAAATTAGACTAAGTTCTTTGTTTATTTCAGTCACAAAGATTCTAATTCTTTACTGACATCCCTGTGAGCTTTAGTTTCTACTATCAAATTTTCAGGAAAGGAAATTTGTATACCTTTAAATCACAGAAATGCTAAAAAAATAAATAAAAATTTAAAAAATATCTGCATGGGGAAAGATGCTTTTGTTTCTTAGTTCAGTCACTATGGCTGCATCCATTTCATTTGAATGTCTCATTTTTATGAAGAAATATTCCACTCAACTTTCTCACTCATGAGTACCACAGACCTTGTCTTCTATACTGTGCAATAGATGCCCTAGTACAATAGAAGCCGAGATCACTCCTTCCCACAGGAAGAAGCAGGTTCACTTCTTTGCCTCTCTGAATTTATTCTCTGCTATTCTTTCTTTCTATTTCTTTCTCACTCTCTCCCTCTCACTCTCTCTCTCCCTGTGTCTCTCTCTAGGGGAGAAATGGTTTCTTGAAGAATTTTCCATATTTTCTAGCTAGTTCTTTTTTGAAAAATCATTTTTAAATATTTTATACAGCACTTGTTTTAGAACTGAATTTTTGAGAATACTTAAACTTCCATAATAAAAATTATTATTTCTAAAAATGCCAGAGAAATCTATCCATTAAATAATGTGCATCTCATAGTGGGGCGCTATGGAAGAAATACCCACAGGCCCTTGCTATCCAGAGTCATTTGGGAGTTTTAAATGCACCATGGGTGGATGGGAATGAAGACTGACAGTGCTTGCTTAGTATGTGAACATATAGATTCCAAACATTAGCCCCTTTTTTCTGCTCTGAGTTCTTCCTATCTGAGATAGCCAATAAGATGTAGATAATTGTTTTCTGCTTCTATTTTATTTGTTTAAAATAATTACTGTAATAGGAAATACATTCACATGTTTCAAAATTCAGGAGGTACAAACAATATACAGTAAAAATTCTTTCAGTATATATTAATAATGAAAGAAACTATGTGTGTGAGAGGGTAGGGAGTGTATGGGAAATCTCTATACCTTCCTCTCAGTTTTGCAGTAAACCTAAAACTGCTCTAAAAAAGTAAAGTCTATTAAAAAAAAACTCTCATCCATTTTTCTGTGAATTCCAATCTCTTCTCTACAAGCAATTTTGATGTTTTTACGATGGAAGCTTTAGCACCCTCAATACTAAGATATATGTTTTAGTGGGAACAACGATTTAGTAAACACCTAGTTTCTACAAGGATTTATGTTATTTAACTACTACCCATCAGATAAAAGTTAAAATAAAATAAATAGATTAAGTAATATGCGAGAAGTCACAGAACTTTTAAATGACAAAGCAAAGGGTCACACTAAGCCCTGACTGATTCCAAAGCCCATACTCTTCTTATTTTCCTACGTTGCCCCCCCCCATATATGGGTGTTTCTTGATCACCACTTGATGAAGCAGAAAACAAAACCCCTTATTTGAAGTTGCCAGGCACTGATTCTCCTGCCAGACCTTTGCTTTGGCAGGAACACAGAGGTTAAACAAAATCCAGAACTGTTCTTCTCTTTATGTTACATGTTGTAGAAGTGAGGCAGACTTCACACAAGCTGCACCTGCTGTACCAGTGAGCTCCTCCCTCTCCCAACCCAGGCATGTGCACCATTTGTCAAGCTCAAAGCAAGACCTGACACTGAAAGAAAGAAAGATGTTGGCTCAGTTATATTAGAATGACTGCCTTGGAATCATTCAAATTACAGTGTCAGTTGGAAACCAATTAAGACTGACTTTTTTCAACATTGCCTGGGTGGTCTTATACAAGGCACTCAAATTGCTGGGCTCAGTTTCCTCATTTCTAACCTGAAAAGTCAAACTAATTGATGTTCATGGTTTTCCCAGGCCATACTTCCATACAGCAGGAGAGTAAAATATTCCCCCCACTCACTCCCACTGACTTGGGATAGAGAACTCTGTCCAGAAAGGGCAGAATCTCCTGGAGAGGAAATGGTCAAGGGCAGGGCTATCTTCCCTTCACTAAATGAATCTCAGCATCAAGAATTTTTCCAGAGAGGAGACCAATCCAGGGGTGCCCAATTAGGATTTAGTTTGTCTGAAAATTAAAGTTCCCTTTGGGTTGGAGTGGGGAAGTGTTCAAGTTCACCCACTAGCTGGTTTCACTGATTTCTCTCTTTTTTTGTCTTTTTTTCTGAAGCAAGACTATGTGCTTTTAGAAATCAGAGCTAAGTTCAGGTCCTGGCTCCACCATACCTGCCTCATGTAACTTTTAGTCTCAGCTGTCTCAGCTGGGAATGAGAATTGGATAAGCCTCATAGTGTTGACTGGGATAATGAAATAAAGCCTCTGTCTAGAATTTTCCCACAGTATCCATTATATGTCCTGCCCCCAGTACACCCTGCATTCTCTGCTTCTGCAGACTTTCCTTGGGTGTGCTGCCTTCTGGTTCATATACCCATTCATGCTGCCTCTCTGGCTTTGCGCTGCTTCCTTTTGAGCACATGCTGGAATGAATCATTTCTTCTATCATATAAAGAAGAGGTTCTCTCTGCAGGCTGCACCTTAGAACCACTTGGGGGCTGTTGATACGTACAGATGTCTGGGCTCTACCTCCAGAATTCTGATTTAATTGCTCTAGCATCAGGGCTCTGCTATGAAGTGAAGGTTTGTGTCCACAAAAATCAATGTTGAAGCCTTAACTCCCAATGTGATGGTTTTAGGAAGTGGAGTTTTTGGGAGGTAATTAGATTAAGATGAGGTCATGAGGGTAGGGCCATAACAATGAGACTGGTGCTCTTATAAAAATAGAAAAATATACCAATGCACCAGGGTGCCCTCTCTCTCTCTCTCTCTCTCTCTCTCTCTCTTTATCTCTCTCACTCTTTTTCTCTTCCATGTGAAGACACATCTAGCAGACATATCTGAAATGGAACCAGGTTCTCGCTAGGCACTGGGTCTGCCACACCTCGATCTTGGACCTCCCAGCCTCCAGAAATGTGAAAAACAAATGTTTGTTGTTTAAGCCACCCAGTCTGTGGTATTCGGTCATAGCAGCCTGAACTGATGGGAGATTCCATACTGTAGCCACACTAATGGGAACCACAGCTTTAAGGTTTCCAAGGTTCCTTCTGGGAAGGTAAATGGCAGAATCCGTGCAGCCTCAGTGTTCACCTGTGTGACATAAATTTGTTTAATCAATCTTAGTAGTTTTGTGCCACTGCTGGAGGACTGGCAACAGGGAGCCATACTGAATGGGGTCGGAGAAAGAGGTGACATACACAGAATTTATCACCTTGCAGGAAAGGTTAGGACAATGAATTTCACCCTGCTCAGGGAAAAAGGGCACCAGCAGCCATTATACAACTTTCTCTTGAATTTTACCTCATTGGATATCTCAGACCTATAAAAAAGCAAGTGCACTGGCTCTCCACTAAATACCTATGTACTTTTTTCTGCTAATCTTTGCAAGTATTAGCCCAGAAGGTAGACATTTTGATCTCTGTTGAGGAAGAAGAATTAAATTGTTGAAGATTCTGTGGGTAAATGTTCTGAAGTAAGGATTCAAAAACAGCTCTGTTTAGTTTCAAAGTGGATGCTTTTTCAGCTCTGTTGCATGACATTCTAATCACAGAACAGGAAAACCAAATCTTTGAGACTTGGTATATTATTTAAATAAATACAAACATTTTCTGCAACTAGTAACACAAGAAGTTTGGACTCTCACATTTCCAATTTTCTCTGCAAGTGTGAGGGCACCTACAAAATGATCAGATTCAAGATTCACAAAGTTTTCTACACTTTTGGTATAAACAAATAACTACAAATTATTTCTGCATTTTCAAACATATGCCCCGGACTCCATTCAGCCCAAATGTGGTATGTTTAAAGATCTATTTCATCCCCTACCTTCTGAAAGAAGTCTTTGTTTATCCATCTACCTATTTATGTTTTTTCATTAATCTATAGAGTTTTGTGATGACAAAGTGCATACATCAAAGGACAATGGCCAAACCATATTTGACAGTAGAATTCTAACACACAACTTCTGCAGTAAGTAGTCCAGAGCAGTCAGGACTTGATTAATAGCTGACAACTTCCCTAATTTTTGTTCCTGCCTTCAATTTATGACCAACAAATTCCAAATTCTCTTGGTTAGTCCACCTGAGCTTCTTCATGCCAGCAATCTCTAGTCAGGCAACACCTGAAGCCTTCCCTGTTTCCATTATAAAGTATTCCCACTCTGCCTGCCATTGATTGAGTCTCTGCCAGATGCAAGTGGCGGGGCTAACTCCCTTGCTATGTAGCAAGCCTTGAATAAACACTCAGCTCTCATTTGGATGGTCTTCTTTGCTTAAACAATGATTTTAAAGAACCACAGCCACAATGTTAATAATACACGTGATCTTAGTACACTCTGGGACTTGTGTTTTCCCATCCTGACTCTTAGCATCCTGTTAAGTGGCCCGAAGCCTGGCTGGACAAGGAGAAGGAGTAGGAGACAATGCCCTCTATATCTAGAAATCTCTGCTGCAACTAAATGTTATTGTGTGAAAAATAGAGCCAGACAAACCTGAATAATGAGCTAGCCCTGGCACCTGCTAACTATGGACTTACACCGCTGAGCATGCATCTCCTCACTTATTCAAAGAAGAGAATGACTTATTCCATAGGGCTGTTGGGAAGAATCAACACAGTCAAAAAATCAAGTGGTCATCGGTATGCTTGCCACAGCAGGTGCTTAAACAATGCTGTCCCTCTATAGTCTTCCCTTCCTAGAATATATCTGTAAATACAAAAATGTATATGTAAACAAGTACCTGATATGAGCTTGCTTTGTTATCATTTATTAATTTCAAATTAAAGGGCGACTTGCCATTCATGTGGCTCTTTTTTTATAGTTTTTATTCTTTTTATTTGAGAGAGAGGGAGAGTGTACAAGTGGGGGGGAGGGGGAGAGAGAAAATCTTAGATAGGCTCTTCACTCATTGTGGAGCCTGAAGTCGGGATCAATCCCAAAATCCTGGAATTGAAACCAGAGCCAAAATCAAGAGTTCGACACTCAGCTGACAGCCACCCAAGCGTCCCTCATATGGCTCTTTAATACTAAAGGGTCTTAACGTTAACACAATTTATTAACTCAGGACTGTTTCTACAAGACATTTGGCTAGGTGTTCAAGGTGGACAGTGATGGGTAAGCCATGTCCCCTTCTTGTTCATGTAAGGGAGAAAAACTTTCCCCTTCTTGGCTTCTAGATTCTTTGGCTGATCTAATAATTAAATTGACATAAGACATATTGACAGAAAAAAAATTAGAATTTTCTATGTACAGGAGCTCCAAAGATATGAGGTTTTCAAAAAGTGAGGCAATTGAGGCTTATATGTCACCCTAAGCTGAGAGAAGGGGGTAGGGTTCTAGAACTCCCAGGGAAAGACCACAATTCACAGGAAGATGGGGAGAGCAAATGTTTGGTAAACAATTGTTTTCCATGCTATGCAGAGAAACTGATCTGATGTAAAAAATTATTTCTGGTAATAATTCTTTTCCTGATATAGTCCCACTATCTAAATTATTTTAAGCAGTTAAAGGGGAGGTAAGGAACACACACACACACACACACGCACACAAAAACCTCTTCCTGAGTCTCTTGGGACTGATTACCTTCAGCTCAAAATAATTGATATGCCAAAGTGGCACAGTTTGCATCCGCATATCCTGCCCCCCCCCAATTCACAATTTAACTGGGGAGAAAGTCATCACCTACACAAATAAAGAAGATGATGTCATAGGATAGGCCTAACTTGTGACAAAGGTGGTGAGTGTTACTGTAGTTCACAGGAAGGGACACAGATTTGTGTGGTAACCTAACAGTCATGTGTGGCTGGATGGAGCTCTATCTGGGTGCTAAAGCACACATAGAATTGGCTAAAAGTTACAAGTACAGTTTTTTAAAAATCATTGTGAAAATAATTCATGCTTGTTATATATATCCAATGAAATTTTTGGAAGACACCAGAAAAGCAAGAAAAGAAATTACCTATAATCCACATTTTATAAATAATCACTAGTAATATTTCGATATATTTACTCTCAGTCTTTCTTTGATATATATAATTTTTAAATTCTGTGTTCAGCAGTTATAGTTTTGTTAAATGAATAATATTTAAGTATATAAAATAAAAATATAAAAATAAATATACGTTTATAAATATATATATACACACATATATGTGGTTTCAGTATGATTTTCTCAAATAATTTATGATAGGTTTTATTTGCCCATATTATCAGGATCTCTTATATTTAGAAATTGAAAAGATGTGTAATATCCTTCTTCAGTGTTAACATATCAAGTTATTATGTTCTTTGTGTCTTCTATTATTTATACTGTTCCCATATTTTCAATATTTTTATTAAAGCTGGTAAATAAGGTGGTAATGTGTATCTTTGCACAAAAACTATTCCTCCGAAGTTTGGATGACATCTTTGGATTTCCCAAACGTGAGATTCCTTGTTTGAAGGGCAAAATAATCTTCAAAGTGCTCAGTATGTCCTGGGAAATGTTTTTCACAGGTCAGGCATACCCTGTCTCACTGCAGAGTTTCAAGAGAAGGGGACCACAAGGGAGAGGGGAGGCCACCCTGATGCAGAAACAGCATGAATAAGTGGGTTTCTCAGGGGGATGAGGCGGGATCACCAGCAAGACCCAGCACAGTTCCGGGCACAGAGCATTTGCCCAGTAATTATCCGATGAATAAAGGAAAGCTGCAAAGCTGAAGAACTGTTGACATGTTGGGAAAGGTAGAATGGAATATTCTTTTGGAGGGGATGAAATTTTTGAACAATACCATGGAGAAGTTTGGAGTAGATCGTGACACACCTCAAATACCACAGCGGAGGGTTTGGACTTTAAATCCATACACCAAAGGGAGTCACAAAAGAAGTTTGCAAGGAAAACAATATGATGAGAGTAATGAATTTTGCAAATAACCCTCAGGGTAGCTGTGAGAGGGCTGGACAAGGCCAGCAGCAAGCCGATAAAGCTGTGGTTAGAGCTTGTATGACTCATGATTCTCCCTTAGGCTATGTCAATGATCTAGATGTAAAGTAAGAATATGAGTTGGGGATGGAAAAGAGGTTGTGAAGAAATAAACCTGGGATTGATAACTTATTGGACATGGGAAGGGATAGTGGGAGGAACCTCAGCAACTTCATCCACAGCAGGGAATCCTTTCTGGATGAATGGCTGGTCCCAGAAGCAAGCTAGTTTGGAGCCCAGTGACAGTGACATTGATGTTATGTGGGCAGCTGGCATCTGGATCTCAAGAGAGATTAGAAATAGACCCAAGGATTTGGGGATCATCTAGGGAAGAGCTATAGGTGAATATCCAGAAAGTGACAGATTTTGCTTAATAATGGATGCAGGAGAGCTGAGGTCTAATTACATTTGGGAATTTTTTTTTTTTTTATGGATCAAAAGTAAACAAAAAGAAACAATGGCATAAGTCATAGGATGTTTGCACAACTGATTATCATGAGGATAGTGACTGCAAACAAGAGGGTTTAATTTGCTACTGGTAAGGATTAAAGATATCTATCATAAAAAGAAAGACTAATGTAACCTAAAAACAAAGCAACAAAAAGTCTTTCTCCTGCTAAAGCATCCCAAGCTATAAGAAATGCACTCCATTATGGTTTTCCATTCAGTGCCCACAAGCTTCCGTGTCAAACAAGATGGAGGACAGGAAGCAAAGTTTCCTCCAGGATCACTAACAATCTGTGGAGCCTAGGAGAACCCATCTAAACAGCAAGTCGTCTGGAAATCTCAGAGGGAAACAGAGAACAAAGGACTAAAGCATTAAGAACTGAGAAAGGTTCAGAGGAGAAATACACATACGGATCCTTGCCAGAGGTGTTTAGCAACCATACCAGACGGTTGCAACGATTAGGCACTTGCATGTGATGATTCTTCATGAGGGTATAGAGTACCAACTCTTTTGGGAGGTGCGGGGACCACCTTGGTACCACCTCAACACGGCCACAACTATATCTATATTCTCAGCTTCCTAATCTGGCCTCAGAAGGGCTGTTCAGCTCTCTTGGGAGGTCACCACCCTAATAGATGCCCTGATAGTGGATAGCTGCAGGGAGTTACAGAACACTCATGCACAATTCAGATGAACACAGTGTGTCCTTACAGTGAAATAGAAAAATTACATACAACTATGCATAAGCACAACAAACCAAGAATGTGCTCATGTCAGGGAGGGGCTTTGAGGGAGTCCAGGGCAAGTAAGGGCAGAGACAGTAACAGGCAACCTACTGAGAAATTGCTTGGGCCTAGGCCACCCACTAGCCACTTCACATATGTCACCTCAATTGCTGCTCACAACAGCCCCACCATCTCCTTGAAAATGGAGACCCTGAAGCATTAAATAGATGGCCAGAGCATGGAGGTTGGGGAGTCCTGAACATCTATCCTCAGCCCTCTTCTGGCCACTACCCACACATTGCTCTTTCTATGTGTGTATCTTAGACTATAGCAAAACTGGGAAGATAACTTGGTCAGTTTCCTTCCAACAGTATTCCAGTGTTTTAAAAGTTTATTTATTTATTTTGAGAGGGGGAGAGAGAGAGAGAGGACATGAGCAGGGAGAGTAAGAGAGAGAGAGGGAGAGAGAATCCCAAATAGGCCATGCTGCCAGCACAGAGCCTGACTCTGGGCTCGAACTCACAAACAGCAAGATCATGACCTGGGTGGAATTCCAGAGTTGGGTTCAACTGAATGAGTCACCCAGGCACCCTTCCAATTTTTAATTTAAAGTCAACCTAGCATCAAGAGACTTGGCCTCAGCCCAGGCATTGCCCCTTACTCTGTGGTCTTGGAAAGTTCATTCTGTCCCTCAGGGCACTGAGGGCAGGAGAAGAAAACCTGGTGGGAGGAAAGAGCCTGGCATCTGGTTCAAAGATGCAATGTGTAACAGGGTATGGCCTTCACTCCTGCACCCTGGGATGTGAGTAAGGACCATGACCGCCTGGGTCTGGCACTTCCCTGGTCTGGACATGGGGCTAGAATGCCCATCTTCTGGAGCAGTGGTAGGGATCAAATGTGAAATACACATGTAAGTGGTTGATCAACTCTCAAGGGCTGTCCAGGGGTGAGGTGAATATGTTTCAGAATGGGTAATACGTTATACATATATCTCATCTTGGGCATACATGCATGCATGGGTTCCACCCAAAAATGGTACTTTCAGGGTGCCGCACACTCATTACAATAACAGTCTGTCTTTGGGCCTTCCTGGATGTACAGGCCAACCAGGAAGTGAGGCCTCTGAGCTCAGTTTAATTCCCAAGGGATTAAAAGCCAGAGGCATAACAGTGGGAAGCATGTAAGCACTCTCAGTGGGAGGGAGAGGGAATACAAAGAGAAGGAGCCAGGTTCTGGAGATAGCTGTGCCTACACAGATCTCTGCCACCTTACTGCCATACCCAACAAATGACCAAGTGACTAAAACCTCTCTGGGCATCCTTTCTTCACTGGTACATGTGACAACAGCATCTTTATTGCAGGCTCACGTCAAAATCAATTTAGATAGTGTTTCTAAATGCTTGATACAACACAGAGCCATGTAATAAACAGTGACTGATAATACCAGGAGGAAGGTTCTGATGCTTTCAATTCTTTTTTAAATTTTTTTTAACATTTATTTATTACTGTGAGACAGAGAGAGACAGAGTATGAGCAGAGGAGGGACCAAGAGACAGGGAGACACAGAATCCGCAGCAGGCTCCAGGCTCTAAGCTGTGATCACAGAGCCCAACACAGGGCTTGAACTCACAAACCATGAGATCATGACCTAAGCTGAAGTCGGACACTTAACCGACAGAGCCACCCAGGCGCCCCCTGATGCTTTCAATCTTCCCACCAAAATCCCTGTCAGACAGTAGTCGGCCCCCAGTGACCCCTGGGGACTCAGCCTTATCTTTTCCTGTGTCAGACCTGTTCTTGGGCTAAAGTTCAAAGGGGAAGAAAGATGTTAACATGTAGGTTACTGAACAATGGGTTTATTCCTTGGGGATGCCTTTAGAGCCAGATTAAAACACACCGAAGAGAATGTTTTTCATTCCTTGATAACTAGACCTCCTATGTGACCAAATATCAGTGTCCAGTTTAGGCAACTCCTCAGTGGCCAGACCTGGGTTGTTGAGACAATGATGTGAGATTATGTCAGTGAAAGCATTTCTCACAAGTGCTCCATGACTTTATTCAAATTTAAACAACAGGGGCGCCTAGGTGGCGCAGTCGGTTAAGCGTCCGACTTCAGCCAGGTCACGATCTCGCGGTCCGTGAGTTCGAGCCCCGCGTCGGGCTCTGGGCTGATGGCTCAGAGCCTGGAGCCTGTTTCCGATTCTGTGTCTCCCTCTCTCTCTGCCCCTCCCCCGTTCATGCTCTGTCTCTCTCTGTCCCAAAAAATAAATAAAAAACGTTGAAAAAAAAAATTAAAAAAAAAAAATTTAAACAACAATGAGTTCTTTACAGTTGAATTGACTTTACTGAGAAGGTTACATGAAGGAAGCAGTGCTACCTTACTGTGTAACTAGATGGGACAGAAGTATCTATTCCATCCTTTTCATTATTTTTTGTTTTTATTAGTATAACATCTGTTTATTAAGTGGACATTCATTCATAGGGTTTCAGATTAAATTTCCATAAATGATTAACATTTTTTTACAAATTTAGTTAAATTCCCTCACACATTTTATAGTATATTTGCAAATTGAGGATGTTACCAGAAAGGCACAAAACCTCTTCAAGGACACATAGATTTGGAATAAAAAAGAACTTGAACATTCGTTTATACCAACCTAGGAAGGCAAGTTATTCCATTATTTTTAATGGAACATGAGAGAAGTTATGCAATTTGTCCAAGGCAATATAGCTAACAAATGACAGGGCCAGGATTCACATCACGATGGTGTCAAGCATTGGGCTACACTGCCTCTGAGTCAAGGCTGCCTGGAGGGTAAAGTGCACTCATCAACCCATTCCTTGATGGAATGTGGCTAGCTTTAAAAACCAGTGGAAAATCCTTAAAATTCTCTCTCTCTCTCTCTCTCTCTCTCTCCCCCTTTCCCTCCCTCCCTCCCTCCCTCCCTCTCTCTGAAGTCAGCTGCAAGTCCAGAGTCAGTACCCAGGGGATGTTTTCTGGAATCTGCATACCCTGGAGAGCCGTCCTTTCTGCCCTACACACATGTCCACCTCAGGCTCAGACTCCCTCCTCTCTTCATGGTCAGGAAAAGTCTGGCTATTTGTCACATTACACTGCTCAAGGAGTCCTCTGTCTCTTGCTAGAAAATTTGGGATGAATTTCATAGCTCTGGGGTCTCTTGACACTGAATGATTTGAAGTTTAAAGCTCTGGTTAATGTCACTGAGTACAGTGTGAGAAAAGGTGATAGGAAATCAGGCAGGGGAGCAGAGACAAGTCAACTGAGAAATGGGCATGATCAATTATTTAAACTCTCTTTAAGCATGTGACTTGGCTTTGACTTGTAAGATGAGTATAATTTGTAAGAAACTCCAGGGCACACATGGCAGAGAATTTTTTTTCCAAAGTCATTCAGATTTCCATATGTAAAAAATTAAGACATTTCTAAATGCTACGGGCAGGCAAGTGGGTGGCAGAGCTGGCAGCAGTGATGCTGTTAGTTTCCTCATGTATGAAATGGGCTAATGGTCCCCACCCGCATATGCATCTTGAGGTGCAGGTGAGATGATGAAGGTCCAGAATATGGCAGACATAGACAACATTCAGTAGCTCTCCTTCACACAACTGACCTTTTCTCATCAATACCAATATTCCAGTTCCTAAGGTAGGTGCTGAGAAACCAAACATGGTTAAGAAAAGCTCCAACTTTCAAGGAACTTGTAATCCACAGTCCAGGAAAATGGGTGCTTGCATGCTGCAAGTTGTCCTAGGGTACAGAGATAGGCAAGGCTCTGAGCAGAGGAAACACCATGTTGGTGCACAATGCCTCCAGCACCACACGTGTGCTGAAGGTCACCGCAAAACCTGTGGATCTCACTGTTTTCCCTGGATTCTCCTTTAGGATCAGAAAGAGGCTGCCTGTGCAGACTGACTTAAAGGTGACCAGAAAGTCCACTCCTTAAAACTTCAGTATTCTCTCAGAATTAAAAAAAAAAAAAAAAAAAAAAGGCTGACCAGTAGAAATGTATTCTCGGAGTGGGGGTGGGGTCCAGAAATATGAATAAGACTTTCTCTTTGGGGAAATGCCACTTTCCACATCAGTTATTATTAGCACCTTAGTGAAAATCAGTTAATCAAGGGTGTTCCATTGATAAGGAACTTTATCATAGTTTCAGTTTCACAAGCTCTGGGAAGCTCTCACTGACTAGTCTGTTTGGGAGGCTTGAAAGATTCATACTTACATCAGAAAGATTCATCATCCTCTTTGAAGAGCAGTCCCAGATCACGTGCCTCCATTTTTATAGCATGTATCCTCAGAATAGCTCATCAAGACAGACACAGCAGTGGTCATTTCAAATACAGTATAAATGATGCCCATAACAGTGGGGGCTCAAGGCTTCAGAGCCTCAAGTAAAAGTAAGAAAACAAGTAAGAGGCTTGTCAAACCCTAGAGGGAAGATAAATAAAGCTACAAGATCTTGGTATACATTCAGATCTTTGACTGATTTGTAATCTTTCAGCTGACTGCTTAGGGAGTAGTGTGTGTGTGTGTGCGTGTGTGTGTGTGTGTGTACTCATCTTACCAGATATATCAATGTCACTAGATACCAATGGTGATTATTGTCAAAAATAAATTATCTGAAAGAGAAGGAAATAGAAAATGACTCACAAATGAAATATAACTCATTTTGTATGTATTAAAATAAATATAATCTGTTCTGTTTTCAATTGAGTATCATTATTTGAACTATGTACTTTTTTGAAACATTTTATCTGAAATAAAAGTAAATAAGGACATTGGCATAGCAAGCAATCTTTTTTCAGACAGGGTTTGGAGGGTTTGCTTTTTTTAAGAATTAGTGCAACAATAATTTTTGATTTTTGTTTGCCAACTTGACATTTCTATCACGGAGACTTAGAAAAGTAGGAATCGGACCACAGCCCTCCAAGGACACATCTACAACCTTTCCCTCTTGTGAGTGCCTGGCAGCTTGAATGATACTGCTCCCACACCTGCAGAAAGGGGTGATGCAGAAGAATCATGATCAGATGCTGACGAGGGAACTTGGATGACAAACCCTAGTCGGAGCTCATCTCTGTGCCCCACTGACAGATGTGAATATTTGGCAACACTCACTGAACACTAAGCCAGGAGCTGTGCTGGGCTCTAGGTATGCAGAAGCTGGAAATACAGGAAGCCCATGGCTGCTCAGGGGAGCTCAGGCTTACCTACATCCTTGACAGATATCATGTGGTTGTTCCTGCTACCCAATTCCCAGCCATGGTGCCCCCTCTAATTTGCCTGGGCCCTAGTGGAAGTACAACCTTCCCTGTGGGATCATCTCCACCCCATTTTGGCCTCAAGGCCTGTCCTCAGCCTCCCAGTGGCCCTTGCAGAGACTGTTGCATGGAAGTTCTCTTTTTTTTTTTTTTTTTTTTCTCTATTTCCCACACAAAGCCTAGTTCATCTCTGTACCTCCAGGGCTGGTACTTTTCTGACTAGCCAGCCAGGCTGGCCACACAGACCAAATCCCTGGGCTTGATTGTATGTAGAATCATATTCTATCCTATGCTTTGCTTAGCCCAATTCCTCTGTCCTCCCACCCTACCTCAACCTCTAATCCTCTGCCTCACATTTTAATTTCACTAATAACCACGTTATACAGTACTTTATAGTTTATAAAATACTGTGTGTTTATCATTTGGTTTAATCTTCTAGATAATCTTGTGACTTCAATGCCCCAAGGGGAAGCTGAAGTCACTCTCAGGAGCTCAGGTTCTGGATGCCTTCAACACGAGTGCCCAGTGCTGTCTCCCTGAGAGTCTCGTGCTCCCACTCTTGTCTGATTCCTCAGACCCAGCAACCACCAGGACACCTTTTCTATCACCTATGGGCCCCACACGATAACACTCCTGTCTTCTGCTGAAATCTTCTATGGGGACACCTACTGCTGTAATGGTGGCCTTTGAGACACATGTCGATCTCCAAACACACTCATATGCACATACACACATGCACAGGAACACATACACAGAATACACACATATATACATGCCCACACATACACACAAACACACATGCATACCCATACATATATACAGCTAGACATACACACGCATGTCCATACACACAAACAGCCCCACACACATATACGCACATACATATATACACACCCACAAATACATACACATACACATACACATACATCCCCAGTTCCTTGATTTTGATGTACCTGTGTCCAGCTCTCATAATGTACCAAGAACCTAGTATGAAGCCAAGAGTACAGTAGGTGCAAAGTGATGATCAAGTCCATTACATTTCATTTCCAGAACAGCCAAATTTCCAGGGCAGACTGTGCGGCTCAGTGGCCCATGCAGTGCTCACACATACACCTGCACAGGCCCACCTCCAATAAGACATGTGCATTCCTCTCATGGCCATCCTTCTGAGAAATCCTCCTGAAATTTCCCTTTGTGGCACTGCCTTTAACAGAAATTCAGGATCAGAGTCAACAAAAAGGTATTGCTGTGTATCTAGGGGAAAAAAATCAATCTTTTTTTTTTCATTCGCACAAGGCCTCTTTTTTATTTTATTTTATTTTATTTTATTTTAAATATAATTTATTGTCAGATTTTTTTTCCATATAACACCCAGTGCTCATCCCAACAAGTGCCCTCCTCCATGCCCATTAGTCACTTTCCCCCTCCCCCACCCCACATCAACCCTCAGTTTGTTCTCAGCCCTTAAGAGTCTCTTATGGTTTGCTTCCCTCCCTCTCTGTAACTTTTTTTTTTAATTGAAGCCATGGTGGATATATTTATCTAAACCCATACAATAGATGAACTCTAATATAAACTATGGACTGTAGGTGAAAATAATATGTCAATGTAGGATCATCAATTATAACAATGTCCCATTGTGATGGGATGTATTGATAATGGGGAGACTATGCATGTGTGAGGGGAGGAGGTACATGGGAAATCTTGTACCTTCCACTTAATTTTGAGGTAAAACAAAAACTGCTCTAAAACATAGTCTATTTAAAAAAATGTGATTGAAACCACGGCTGGAAAGGTACACAAATTATTCAGCTAGTACTAGAATTCATGTCATCTGGTACTCTCTAGTTTATAAAGAAGAAAACCTGTGCATAGAGGGTACTCCTCTCCCCCGCCGTGAAGCTAGGCACAACAAAGCCAAGGAAGGAGGTTGGCCTTGTGACATGAGGATGCTGAGACACAGTGAACTGGGGAAATCATTGTATCTCCTAGAAAAATGCTCTCACAGAGCTCAGAGTGGCATGAACAAGGACGTTCACTTCCATATCCTACAAACAACCTTCTTCAATGCTGGAGAGTAGTTAATGAAGTATGATTGCATACAGGGGAATACTATGCAACCATTATGAAGATATGTCTTAGAGTGATCTCCAACTGATTGTTGACACAAATAAGCAATAGGTAGAATCATAAGTGAAGAAAGACCCTATTTGTAAATAACACACACAAATTGCGTGTATATATTTAATGCCAATCTAGACCCCTTTGGGTAAATTTGCACTGGGAGTTTGTAGTGAAGAGGATAATTTTCACATTTTTTATGTGTTTTGAACTTTTAGAATTAGAATTCACTTACAATTTACTTCTGTAAATTATAAAAAGAAGAAATCATTTACTGTAGGTAAAAACTTCACAATGTCATAAATCAATATTTTTAAGTTACCAATTATTGAGTATCAATTGCATGTGAGGAATTGAATATGTTATTGCTTATTTCCATAAATAATCAGGAAAAGTAAGAATTGACATCCCATTCCTCATGTGAGGAACCTGAGGCTCACAGGGTTAAAGAAACTTACCTGAGGTTATAAGACTAGGACCACAATTCCAGGATGCTAGCTTTGTGGCCTGGGATTTGTACACCACATGCTGCCATTACTTAACAATATACATCTCTAAGGTGTGGATCTTGTCCTAAGCATCAAATCCTGATGCTCACAGTTGAGTATAAGGCTTCAAGATGGACACAAGAGGGCTGATCAATGTGAAGGTAGGACATCACCCAATATGAATCCTAGAGTCTTCCCATTTTTATTTTAGAAGCTCTACTATAGTCTTTTCAGGCTTTTGGCTCTGTCAGGTAAGATCTTATTATATACCCCTATACAGAAAGTTAAAAGAATGGTTTCAGTCATTGCCCAGGTTTAAAGGGACTGCTTTCTTATATCATACACAAAAATAAGTTCAAAATTGATTAAAGACCTAAATGTGAGACTTGAAACCATAAAAATCCCAGAAGAGAACACAAGCAGTAATTCTTCTGATATCAGCCATAGCAACTTCTTTCTACATATGTCTCCCAAGGCAAGGCAAACAAAAGCAAAAATAAACTATCGGACTACACCAAAATAAAAAGCTTCTGAACCGCTAAGGAAACAATTAATAAAAGTAAAAAGCAATCTACAGGATGGGAGAAGATATTTGCAAATGATATATCTGATAAAGGGTTAGTATCAAAAATACATAAAAAATTATAAAACTCAATACCCAAAAATGAATAATCCAATTGAAAAATGAGCAGAAGATATGAATAGATATTTTCCAAAGAAGATACACATATTGCCAACAGATACATGAAAAGATGTTTAACATCACTCATCATCAGTGAAATACAAATCAAAACTATAATGGCATATCACCTCACACCTGTTAGAATGGCTAAAATGAATAACACAAGAAACAACAGGTGTTGGAAAGGATGTGGAGAAAAAGGAGCCCTCATGTACTGTTGGTGGGAATGCAAACTTGTGCAGCCACTCTGGAGAACAGTATTGAGGTTCCTCAAAAAGTTAAAAATAGAATTACCCTATGATTCAGAAATTGCACTGTTAGGTGTTTACCCAAAGAATACAGAAATAATAAATCAAAAGGATATATTCCCTCCAATGTTCATAGCAGCATTATCCACAACAGTCAAGTTTTAGAAAAAGCCCAAATGTCCATTAACGGATAAATGGATAAATAATATGTAGTGTGTGTGTGTGTGTGTGTGTGTGTGTGTGTACTTAAGTTTAGAGAACAACTAATATTTACCAGAGAGGAGGCTGGTGGGGGATGGGTTAAATAGGTGATGGGGATTAAGGCGTGCACTTGCTGTGATGAGCACTGGGTGTTTTATGGAAGTATTGAATCACGAAATTTTACACCCGAAACTAATATTGTATGTTCACTACACCTGAATTTAGATAAAAAGAGTCTAATGCAGAGAGTGCAGTATTTGTCAGATTTCTCCTCTCTCCAGTCTGCCAATATTTACTAAATCCTTGTATGTGGGGCACTATGCTAGGTAATGGGTCATATATAAATATAAATAGGCCTTACCTTTAAGAAGCTTAATGTGCATTGGGAAACAGTTTAAGTTTCTTTAATTTACAGATGTACTACTTCATGTATATATAAATGCAGCTATGTGTACACCAGGAACAGGGCCACATTAAAAGAGAAGGGACATTCTAGTCCTTTGGGAATTTAGGACAAAGCAGGAAGTGATTGAGCCTCTATAACATTAGATTTTTCATTACTTAGTGTCTCAGCAATTAGGAGCACTACTTTGTGAGGGATGCTTTGCTCAGTGCCCGAGAAACTGACATGTACTACACAGTCTTTGACTTCCAAGTGACCAGAGTCCAGTGGGGCAGGAGTGCCAGCTGGCAAAGGCAGCAGTTCTGTTCTTCCTCAGAGCTGAGGCAGGTGCTTCAACTTCTGCTGGAGGAGAGCCCATGTGTGGGGCAGATCACGCACTCACTATAAGGAAAGGCAGGACTTATAAGTGACAAATATACCACAGGCCACCTTCACCCCAAGTCAGCACCCACTGGAGCTGGCATTCACCTTCCTCTTCCTCTTCTCAGGACTTATCCTGAACACCTGCCCTAATACTCCAAATATGGATCCCCCCAGCCTGTTGCTCTTAGGGTTCAAATGATCTACATTCTGTCCAGGGGCTTGCCCTCCCTTCCGCTGAGGCAGGATCCAACATTCCTAAGTATTATCTTAACTACTCTTCTTAAGTACAGTTTGAAATATTTCTTCACCTGTGCAGTCTAGTTAGGCTCAATAAACAAAATGACCTCCTGGTCTGGCAGACACCAGGACATATTAGCTTTTCTCAGCCCCGAGAACAAGATCCCTATCAAATTTTCTCCGCGGTAGAATTCCCTGTCAACTTCATCTCCACATTACATGCCTTCCAGTTCACTGCACACCTCATCTTTTGGATCCCCACATTTATCTGCCTGATCTATCATCATGATAGAATGTGATTCTTTACACAGACTGAACACCCAGTGTGAGGGGGGCCACTATGAATGCCTCATGGAATGCTTGCCCTCTTTTTAATGAACCCAGCTTCATAATGTTTAATAAGATTACTATCTTGCTATACAGAAGTCTTGTCAATGTGGAAAAATAGTCTTTGCTAACAGCATGAAATGTCTCAGATAACCAACATGAAGGATGCCATGTAACAAAGGCACAAAATAACAAAATAATCAGTTTTTCCACTCAGATGCTTTATGATATTTCTCACACTTTTATAAGAGCAGCAACATCCATAATAAATAATGTAGAAGCTTGGCATCCCCTGATCTCCCTGTCACCAGCCAGGACTGAACTGGGGAGTAAAAATGTTTCATTTGGGACACTCTGTACACAGCCATATATTTGTCAATGTTTTTATAACTCTGAGAACTCCATGAATATAAGGAGTCCTCTGTCCTATTACAGACTGAAGACATCAAAGTATATGTAAAAAGACAGGTCTGATGATGCTTTTATTCCTTCCCTTATTGCAGTGGCAACATTTGTGCCACTATAGTTAAAGGTCCCCTGGCAGTTTTATTGGGTACCAGTACCGCAGGAGTTTATAAATTGGCTATAAAAAAGTTATTTTAGAATGAAAAGAGTGCTAAGATACATATTTCAAAATTGAATGTTTTAATATAGCCATTTGAAAAGTGACAATATTTTGGGATTCCTAAAAAATATTTGGTTCATTAGATTACACTGTTACACTGTTCTAAACCATCTCTCCTTTAGCAAAAATAAGGAATGAAATAGCAAAATCAATCCTCCCAGTATCCCCTCCATGTAGATATGTTCTAAGTCACTCTTAGGAAAAAAAAATACTTAATCTTAGAATTGAGTGAGAACAGAAATGTTCTCATTCATTTCCTTGCTCTTGGTTGGATAAAAATATTACTTAGTCAAGTGAGGTGAAAATCTAGTTTTAAATCATTCAGAGAGAGAAAAAAAAAACTTTACCCATCTTCTGTCAAAGTTCTAAATTTTCATACTTATTCTCAAGAAGTAATCTCCTATTTAAACTTTGTCCATGTGATGGTCCTGTGGGCACCACTTCATAATCCAGACAAGCAGAAGGCTCCCAGATATGACTCTGAAACACCCAGTGCTCACTACCAGCTGGTACTGTCAGCCTTCCACATGTTTGGATGGAGGGATGGATGGATGGATGAGTGCAGTACTCAGAACCTGGGGCTTTGAAGTAAGGGAGACAACTTGACTTTAGACAAGCCAACTTTCACCTCTGTGCTTAATACGCAGCCTCCTCCAGAAGACATGGCTTGTAATTCCTGCATCACAGACTAGCCAATTCAACAAGATAATGCATGCATGGGAAACACTAACACTGAGCCTGGCTCATCCCAGGCACTTTGGGGCATGTGGGCTGCTGTTAATCAATCACCATAATTATTGTTACTATAATGAATATGTTATATTCTACTTTTCTCTGGCCTAGACTTCAAAACTTCTATGCAAAACATCTTGGTATTTTTATCTAGTAAAATCATTATCATTTCTGGTGATTTCATCTACTTTTCAAAACTTCTTCCTGGACTCCCTTTAAACACCCAAATTCTGGATTTCTGTCTTCCCTTGGTCAGATCAGTCCTCACTGAGTGAAGCTTCAGGTCCCCAGCAGACCTCTTTGGTGGTATGATAAGGCACAGCTTTCTGGGAAAAATCCATGAGTCAGCATCAAATTAGACTTACCTTAACTGTGTGTTTGTTGGGTACAAAGCCTGAGTTTCAGTTTAGGCCTTCAGGCCTGTTTGGATTTCTCATGACCAGCCCATAAAGCAAGGATGAAGCAAACTACATTTAAGTTTCGGAAGCCAGGTTGAAGGACAGACAAGACACGATTTTGCTACATGGGTTTTCGTGGACATAGTTGTTGCCACACTTGGCTTGGAAAGGTGATATTCTTTTGAAGAATACCCCTGTCTCCTAGATCACCTGCTATATAAATGTAAGACCTTCATATGTTTCAGCCTTTATTTGGGACATATCTGTATGATAGATCCTAAATATATTATAAGGGCACTTTTAGGATTATATCTTCACCAAGAAAGTGGAAATATAAAAATGTTTAAAAATTTGATCAAATGTGGACAGACTTCTAAATTATTCAATGTGAGAGGGAGGGCCAAGCAATTTGGCTTTAAAATCCATCCTTGTATAATTCTAAGCACATAGTATCTAATCAAACATTTTGATGAGTCAACCAGAGAATAAATGGCAAGCTTCTTTCTGCCTCAGTTCTATGAATTAAATTTCAATCCAACATAGTGCATTTCATTAGCCTCATACTTACCTTATCTTGTCCCAAACTCAAGGCCCCTGAATCTAGCCTCTTGGCATTTCCATACTCATCTATAGTTGTGTCTACCATGAAGCTGGGACTGAAAGTACTATTTCCTAGCAAAGCAGATGAAAAGGTAGTAGCCACTCTAGTGACCATCTTGAACATGGGCCAGCAGGTGAGGTCAGCTGGTACAATTAGGCTGAGTCCCTGCCCTCATATGTGCCTAGATCCTGCAAGGGCAAGGGCAAGTCCTTCCCACCTCTGCAAGCAACCCTGAAAAAGAATTGGAAGACAAACCTGCCAGTTTACTCCACTCCAACCTCCAGGAATCTCTGAAACTTCTCTGTGGGGGCCAAGTTTATTTCACTCATCCCAGTACTCAGGATAATTCCTGTGCTTTAGGAAGGGCCTTCAGCTACCAAGATGCAACCTTTGCTTTTCTACGTGATGTTTGGTTATTCTGTTGTGGGACATAAGAGTAGACATGACAGAACAATGGGGATAAGGCTTGTGGATTTCATGCAAAAGTAAAATTGATCACTCTGCCATAAGAGATTTTGAGTCATCTTCTCTACTTAAAAACAGTATTATATAGATTCATTAGCTGTGAAAAATGTACCATGGTAATGTAAGATGTGAACAGTAGGGGGTACTTGGGTGGGGTATATAGAAATTGCAGTATCTTGGGCGCCTGGGTGGCTCAGTCGGTTAAGTGGCCAACTTCGGCTCAGGTCATGATCTCACGGTCCGTGAGTTCGAGCCCCGTGTCGGGCTATGTGCTGACAGCTCAGATCCTGGAGCTTGTTTCAGATTCTGTGTCTCCCTCTCTCTGACCCTCCCACGTTCATGCTCTGTCTCTCTCTGTCTCAAAAATAAATAAACGTTAAAAAAAATTAAAAAAAAAAATTGCAGTATCTTTGCACATTTTTTATAAATCTAAAATTATAACATGTCTTTAAAAGTTTATTTAAAATAGGCTTTATTTTCTCTTGGGATTTTTAATACATAGTTTTTCACTTATCAAAATTTGAATAATGTCACATATAAAATTTTGAGTCCTATACTAATGTAAACATTTCATGTTGTTATAAACTATTTGCAAATGTTATTGTTAATGACTTGATCATAATTAAACAGATATATAATAGTTTAATTATACACTTCCCTAAGTTCAACACTTAAAAAAAAAAAAAAACACTAGCAGTAATTTCTGGGAGAGCTTTGGTTATATAGAGAGTCACTATGTGCCAGAATCTTCTATTCCTTCCTTGCTACAGCCTTGAGGTGCATGACCTTTCTGGGTTAGTTTACTGACTAAATTTGTCTTTTTTTTTTTTTACTGTTGGGGCTAATTTCTTAATAATGTTTGGATGAAAATTTCTGTGATCTGGCATCCCTCTGACAGCAGTACTCAGAAGTTTTTGTCTATCCCATAAACAAGGCATTCTTTTTTTACATCTGCTGTATTACCTCAATTAAGCCCAGACATGGTCCCAGATACTACATTGTCTCCTAATACAGTGGATCTGGAAATTGTCATCAGCATCCACAGACAGCTGAAAAAAGGAATCAGAGACCAAAGCTCTGCTGAGAGATGAGCTTGAGCCCCAAGACTCCAACCAGGTTATCTGTATGGCTCTGACAAATGGCTCCCACATGTAAGGAGGCCACTCACTGAGGTTTTGGTAACTGCCCACTGCAAAAACAGGATAAAACAAGTCTTCAAATCTCTGGAAAACCAGGTAAAAGATAAAAACAGCCAATGGCTGGACTCAGACCACAGGACTAATGCCACTGGACTTCGATTGGCATCAAGAGAGGACACGACATGTCACAGGGAATACAGGTGATGTGCATCAGCCAGACAACAGAGAAGTCCAGGAATATGACACTATCTCTCTTGTTGAGATACCTCCATAAAATTGTTTGGTCATTTGCTTGGTGATGAAAATCCCCTTTCCCCTTCCAAGGTAAGTATGCTGTCCTGACTACTGACAATTACCAGTGCTTTTATAAAAGGCCTGGCAGTTTCTTTGCCCTAGTCTTAGGTGGAATTTTTTTGAGTAATAAAAATTATAATTCCAGACTCCTCTTAAAAGTCCATTTTGTTTTCTGCTGATGCCTGACAATGGAGTCATGTGATTTGCCTCCTTAATTAGCTGACCCCCAGTTCATGCCCATCCCCAGAATCCCGAAAAAGTTTCATGCGTGTACCAGTGAGCTTTATTTCCTGATGCTTTTTTTTTTTCCCTCTGGCCATTCCAAATGTGTACAGGGTAGAGATTGTTCCCCATTCTGATTTATAATCTACTGTAACTGTTATCTGACAAGAGTCTTTTAAGTGGAATTGCTCTTGTTACTACTATAATAAAATCCATCAAGAAGATGAAAAGCCAGCCATTGGGGGTTCATCTCCTTTTCTTCTTAGGTGAGATTCTCACACATAGAAAGTTTTACAGCGTATTAACATTGCTAATGTTATCCCAGGTTTGCAATTTCAGTAGCCAGGACAACTCTGAAACCTTGGGTGGAGAAGCTCGAAGCCAAAGCTGAGCTGCTCACCGTGCCAGGTCTCCTGTCTCCCAGGCAGGCAGCAGCTTGGTGGTCCTACAAGATGTGCTTTGCTTTCTTCAATACCTTGTAGACTACAGTGAAGCCATATTAAGGTATTTCAAGGTGTTCATGAACTTTCACAGGGATGTCTGAGGCTGGAGAAGGAGAAATCTATCAAAAAAAGGGGGGGGGCTGGGAAGCTCTCGGACAAGGATGTTAAACAAACTTCACCTTACGTGTAATTGACTTGGAGTGATTGACTATATCATTGTGTTAAGAAGGATTCTGTGCTTCCTCTGTGCTCAGCAGAAAAAAAAAAAAAAAAGAGCCACGTGGGACCAAGGGTAAAGGAGTGGGGAGTCCAGGCACACATACATCTCAGCCCTGAATTTGCCTTCCCTGATACAGGAAGACAGACTAGACATTTCCTAGTCTGCACTCACATGAAAGCAGAAAGATAGAAAAACATGACCTGATAGAGAACAATGAGCCTGCTCCTATGTACTATTAGGACCTATGCCAGGTCACAACTGTGATTAAAGGGTAGGATTGTCTCAAACAGTGCCAAGACAATGCTAAATATGCCTTCCTTCCAGGGGGAAGGGAAGCCCTGGGATGGGAGCTAGAAGGCCTGAATTATCATTCCTTCATCTTTTTATTTTATTCAGCAACAGCTTTGTGAGCATGTGATGTGTCAGACATGAATGTAGACAGTAAGACATAGTCCTGACTTCAAATAACGGCTGGGCTGATTTTATTTTTATTCTTCTTACCAATAACTATTTACATTTTCACTTAGGTGCCACAGGAGGAAATCTAGGTATCTGCATTCTCTCAGCAGGAACATATCATGGAACAGCATGGGTCAGACACTAAGACCAGGAGTGGCAGACCCAAAGTACAGCAGACAGCACCCTGACCTTCCAGGGCTTAGAGTGGGAAAGCAAGGAGGTGATCCTGGAGGTGTCAGTGGTGAGGCATAGTGAGATGCAGAATTGGAGGCACTCTTGCCCATGGACAGGGTGGGGATTGTATTCAAGAGTAGTTTGTCAAATAGCATCATAAAAGGTAGAATTGGTACTCTCCAGGAAGGAAGGACACAGTCAGTAGGAAGAGAGGTTTAAGCAAAGGTCCATAGGTGAGGAAATGCATCAGGTGTGTGCCATCTTGCACATAGTTTTGTTTCAGCTTACTGCTAGTTATGAGCTGCAGTGAAATAGAGGAGAGCCTGGAGAGGTAGGCAAAGTCACACCTGCATCTTGCCCCTTGCTCAGAGTATGCAACTTCATCTTGAATGGCACAGTGCAGTCACATCTTGTCTTAGGGAGCATCCTTACTCACAGAATGGAAGAAGGAATCATGGAGGGTGGCACTGGAGCCAGAAGGCCCAAGAGTACCCATGGCTGCTGTCCAGAATAGGCAGCACAAGGGTCATGTTCCAGATCTGGCACGGAGCCTGACACATAACAATTGTTATTGAGTTGATGACTAAAGAGAAGAAGTGGTGAAATGACACTGACAATAGAAATGGGGAGTGGACATTGGTACTATCACTAGGGAATCAGTGGGACTGTAATCAACTGGAAGATATAATGAGGATGGAGGAGAAATTAGGGAACCCTCCCCTCCCTAAGCTTCTTTCCTTCTTTGTGGGATAATGATGCAGGTCTATGTTTTCTATTGCTCCCTCACATCCAATGGTCTGTCACTTGCTAAGCAACATTTTGGTTGTCTGCATGAATTAGCAGACATTATTTGGCCAACAGCAACTTGTACACTCTCAACACAAAGAAATAAGCTAAGTCAAAACGTCTCAAACTCTGTACATGTAAGAGCCACACACATGATAGGGGCCCATACCAGAGCAGGCCTGAAGGGTCCTGGAAAACATGCATGTCTAACAATGTTAATGGTCCACATCTCCAAAAGCACGTCTCAAAATGGCAGAATCTCAGGGGCTGGGGTAAGCTAAGGGAGGAAAAACTGAGGGACATTGGATGATTTCTGCCCTTAGGTTTAAACTCTCAGAGTTGGGACCCTTCAAATCTTATGAACTTTCGTAAGGAGTCAGATCTCAGATCCCAAGAGGAGAAAGTCTTTTGAGTCAAAAATTTTCTTATTTTCTTTTCTGTGTCTGTGTTTTGTTAAGTCCTTGTCCATTTTTCTTCAGGGATAAGCAGTAAAACCCTTGAAGCATGACAAATCTATATGCTTAAGTAAGAGCAAATGGGAATTGGGGATACTATATCTCCTTCCACATCCAGAGTTCTGAATAAACTGTTTTCTTGAGGAGAGATGAACCAGGGCATCTTGTAGAGGAGGGTAGCATAGCTGCAGGTTGTGTCAGGGACCAAGAGCAGAGGTACTGTGAGCAGGGCTGAGGAAAAGAAAGTCCAAATGGGGCCTCCTCCTGTGAGATCTTCTAAGGGGGCTTGTGCTCTCCAGGGCTCCTGCTACAAACCTTGAGAAGCAGAGAGCTCATGTATGAATTTCTCAATGCCAGCATTCTTCCTAGAAATCCTCCCTCTGGGATTTTTAAATTTACCCTTTTCTTCAATATGTCTGCCCTTATGCAAGGACACCTACCATTATGATGGCCCTAGACAGTGGTGTTGGGTTTCACCAGTGAGCACATTTTTCATGCAAACCCCTTGCAACACGATTTCTGTTTGCAGGAGTCCTGGTATGGGCCCCAGGAATGTTCTCCAATGAACTCCCACACTCCTTTCTTGGACAGGTCTTGTGACATGATGGCCAGCAATTCTCTCTCTCACCCCTTTTTAGGAGGCTCAAATTCATCAGGTCTTCTTTACAGCCTGTGCATAACAACACACCCAGTACTATGGACTTCCAAATCAGCCTGACTTAGTGGAACATCCTTAAAATGCCTTCACCATTAAACCTGTGCCTTCCTCCCCACCAGCTCCAATGCAGAGTTCTCATGCCCTCTCTTAATGACTTGAAGACAAAATATCAGACTTTCTTCTTGCAGAGACATCAGAATTTTGTTGGAGGAAAAGCAATTTCACATAAAAGGCCAAATGAGATAACTGACTGGAGTCTGCCCATGGTAAATTTTTCCAATGTCTCTTTGAGGTGGGCATTCTAACACCCCATTTCAAAGGTAAGAAGGTTTAGTCCATCAGGCAATGTGTCTAAGATCACACAGGAGGTAAAGATAGAGCTGTGGTTTGAATGCTGACTTTGAATATCTGTTCCTCCCTCATCAGCTCCCATTACTGACAACAGGGACATCCACACAGGGCCAAGCAGAGGGAAAGGACAATCCAGGTAAAGAGGAGAGAAGATTGGAACTAAAATTCAATCTCTAGCTGCAAGGAATAAGAACCTTGCCTAATCCACTCACCAAATCCCCTGGGGCAAATGACCTTAGAAATTCCAATCTCAAGAATCACAGCTGCTCAGCCCTTGCCAGCTGCACAGCTGCCCATCACTCCATAGCAGCCCTGGGAGTGCCTTATAAGTAGGGCTTCAAGCATTCCCATTTGCCTGATAGGTGATCCATCAAAATTATTAACCACATATCCTTTTATGATCAAAAATGCCCTGGTTTGGATGATAAATTATAGGTTTATCCTGCTTAAAGGGAACTTTAAGTCAACTTTCCTGCATTTATAAGACTTTGCTTCTTGTTGGTGGTCTAGCCTCCTGGAGACTGTGGCTCCTCCTCTCCAGAACACATGTAACCATAGCTTACCAGTGTCCACACCAGAAGCAGGAGTACATAGTCTGCCATGGTCTTTACGTGCACAGATTATGTTCCATTAGGTCCTATTCTTCATTCACCCTAAAGCAACCCTTCCCACTCATCACCTAGCTAAGTGTCCTTGGAGGTCCTTATCCTCAACTCTTCCCAGCTTGTCATTGTTGGGGTTGGTCTCTCTCACTGTGAACTCAGAGTGTCCCCTTCATGGGACTCATCCCTGTTAGGTGTAACACATATATGGAGGGACCCCACTGTTTAACTTGTCATGTCACTGTCCTCCAAATCTCACAGAAGGTCTGCAACATGGGAAAAGAAGAGCAAAATCTTGTTGAGTGGATGAATCAATGAGTATTTCTTTGTGTCTTCTGTCCTTCAGAGGGCTGGAGCCATTTATCTCTTCTTTTTGTCCCCAGCACTCATACAAGCATCTAAGACAGAATGTGCAACCTGCTGAATTGCATGACATCTGAACCTGAGTTAGGAATGCACACTCTGCTGTTTGCATCTCAAGCCCATCTCATTCTGAAACCCCTTCCTTATGCCAAAATCATCTTGATCTCATGAGAAGAATATCGCCTAGCATTACCAGTCAGAAAAAGAGGGCTGAAGGATTTTCTTTATTACTTAGGAGCTGTACAGCTTAAAAAAAATCATTTACACTTTCCAGACCTCAGCTGTAAAAAGTGAGGAAAATCTGACTTGATTTGCCCCAAGGTAACATAAAGAAGCATACTATCTGTCCCCCTCACACTACCACCAAATCTTCTGTAACTTTCTGTTGCTTAGAAGATAGCTTGACGCAAACAATCAGGCACCGGATCTACAGATCCTGACTTTCCATCCTTTCTCTTGGCTTACATGACCTCCTGCACAGGGCCTTTTCTCTTCCACACTGGAAACAAGCCCCCTGTATCCTCAAATGCTTGGTCTGCATGCTGCTGTCTTCCGCTGAGGTGAATTTCTTTGCATGTTCTTCACACCCGTAAGCATACACCTAACCAGTCACTCACCATACATTGCTAATGCTGCACCTTTCCCTTTGTGTGTGCTTTGGGAAGCTGCCATGGAGACATGTGCAAGTCAGCCAGCCCCACCATGCCCAGAGTGCCCTAGGCATGACAGGCGTCCAATAAGTCCTTGCTAACTGGAATCTCCAGCTGAGTTCCCTATGCCATGGCTTGAGCTCATCTTCTCCAGCCCCATGATCAAGAACAATGGGGTTCAGAGAAGGCAGTCTTGCAGCTGCAGAGATGGTACAGGACTGACCCTGAGTCACATGCAAGTCCCAGGCGGGGGGGAGGGGGGGCACACCCAGGCTTCCCCACACTTCAGCCTCTTTCTAATTCACCATAGGGCCTTTTGTTCTGGGTGGGTAAAAAAATGGAAAATCATTGATCAAAGTCCTCTGAACAATTACTTTTATTATGACTTTTCATGAGACACCGCTTCTTTTTTTTCCCCTCTCCTCTTCTGACTTCTAGTTCAATTTCTTAAACGGATTATTTGTTAAGAAAAAATAAACACCGTACAACATAAACTGCAAAGCGTCACCATGATTTACAGCGAGGAGAATCACTTTGAGCAGCAGTAGCTTCCTTGAGCAATAGCCATCCAACACTGGCAGTGAAGGAGGACATGAGAAAATCAGGCTGAGTGTCCCCAAACCCCTGATGGCATGCCTGAGGGCATGAGGGACTGCCAGCATGCACCCAGTATGCTCCATTTACAGATAATGAAACTGAGGCTCAGAGAGGCTTGGGGACTGCCCAAGGTTGCAGAAAGTGAGCACAGACCCAGATGCTCAGGTGTTCTCCATGGCTTCAGGGCCAGTGAATGACATGGGGCAGGGATTCCAGTTACCACAAATATTTCCATCCTGAGTGTTTCACCCAGAGCTGCATGGGCCCTGAAATGAGGTGCAGAGGACAGTGTGGTTCAGAGACATGCTCCAATCTCCCTGTAAGCAAGCATGAGGTCTCCAAAACAGGCCTTAGGAAGGATGCAGGTTAATGCCTTCAGGAAGGAGGGAGATGAAGGCACAGATAAGCCTCAGGTGACCGGAAATGTCAATGTCTTGAACTGTGTTTGAACCCATGTTGTCATGTTCTGCCCACCCCCACAGGGCAGTGGACAAAGTACTGCCAGGGGTTTTTGGCTGGGAAGGAGCTACTTAAAACTTCAGAGTGATTTATTCTGAATTCCTGAGAAGGAATCATCCCACAGACCCAGGGAAGAAGAGTAGATCCACCCTATTCTTCAGAAAGAAGACATGCCAGGGCCTGCCTTGGGCCTCTCCTGGGATGCTCGTTACAGACACAGATGGCATGTCTGCGCCCTGGCCCCATGCTTCCCACATCATCTCCATATCCTTGACCCTCTGGATTTGCATTTCCAACATTTTCCTGAGCACTGCTGAGTGTCTGCTCATCCAAACTACTGTGTAGGAAGGACTGGAGCTTCTTCCAGCACAGTGGAGGCTGGCAGAAAGGGAAATACAGAAGCAGGGATTTGGGAGAGAGGGGAGTAAATCCAAGTGGGCCCTGTGTCACAGGGATTTGAAGCCATTCTCTGCTCTTGTCCTCATCACCCTCTTCGCCCTTTTCCCAAGCCACATCTCCCTGATGGTAGGAACTTGCTGGTCCCTATCAAATTCCAGAACATCTTACAGATAGAGCAAATAAGACTTTCCAGAAAAGTGGCCCATGGTCTTAACAAGGATTTTAGGTGACTCTGATGATCAGAAAGCTGGTTCATGTCCCAGGCCTTGAGAGGGCTGTGCACCTATGGACGGAAGCAGATGTGCAATGGAAGTCATTGCATTCAGGTAGAAATATGGCTCTTCTTCCATCCTCTCCTTCTTCAGCTAGAACTGTAAGGGTCAGGAGCCACTTCCTTGCAAGATGGTACCTGTCTGTGGTCTCTATCTTGCCTCAATGACACCAACTAGAGCTGGGGATGGGTAGTTAAAGGCTGGTCTTGTCTTAGGCCAGCTTAACACCTGGCTCTGTGCATCTACCCTTCAGCTTTCTCCACCTCCAGGTGAAATTTGTGTCTAGCAGGCGTGTGGGTCAGTGGTGGTGGTCACTGCCAGAGCAGCAGGTCTGACACACTTTTATGGCCTAAAGTTATTTAAGCCTAATTAGCTTAGAAAAAAATGGCATTTTCTACACACACACACACACACACACCTGTCCCCCAGCTGACTGGGTATCAAAGTTCCAGGTAAGGATCCAGGGTCCCTTGGTCTTTCCTTGGTGCCTTGTGCTTTTGTGGCTCTGGGGGAAAGAAAATTGTTCTGGGGTAGAATTCTGGCCTTCCTGGGCACTATGGATAACAGTGGCTTCTCACACACCACATTCTGGCAGTGCACAGGTACAATCCATCCCCTTAGGGGCACTTTGAGGATTAAATGAGTGCATATTTCTCAAGCACCAGGTTATACAGGTGCTATATAAATTATAGTTTACTGAGCCACAATGAAGAGACAGAGCCATATATTTCCCACAACAGACTTATAAGCAGTGTTTCTATTTATTTTTATATTTTTCTTTCCTGTCTAAGCCAGTGGTTCTCAAACCATAATGTACCTGCTGAGTTTATGAAAAATGCAGATTCATAGTTCTCACCTACAGATATCCTCAGTGTTTAGGTATGACCTGGAGCCCAGGAACATGCTACTTTAATGGAGTTGAGGTTGAAGCCCAAATAAGGGAGTTCATGCATGGAAGGATTAGGGGTCACAATCAAGGCTGTTAGCAACCCCCAAGGTTAGGACAGAGCAGGGCTAGTAGTTGTATAAACTGTACTAGACGGAAGCTGGAGGGGCCCAGGCTTTTGCTGAGTGATCTGGCACCTAGCCTCTGGTGGTGTGCCCACCATAAAGCTGAAGCTAGTTTAAAGCAGATGAACCAGACAATTTCCCCAGCACCCAGCACTCTTCCTGGCATACCACAGCTGCTCAAAATGTATTTGTTGGTGGGAGGAGGAAAGTAAAGAAGGGAGGAAATAAAATTGTAACTCCCAATTTAGGCACTGGATATTGCAAATTATTTTATAATTGTCCTCTTCTTCAAAGTAGCTTAGCTTGTGCCACTCCCCAGCTTGGAGTCCTTCTCAGCCATAGACCAGCAGGATGATTTTGGAGAAGGAGCTCGAATGGTCAGCCAGGCTGAAAAGTCAGGTGCTTCAGGGAAAGAGGAAGGGTCCAGGTATGAGACACATGCCCCACCACTGCCCTGGAGGCCCTCAGACAAGGTGTGAAATGGACCATCAATATGAAAGTGTTTTCAAAACAGTGATATCCTGCGTATATGTGATAAAGCATTCAACTGTTTGATGACCAGAATATTTTTTAAAAATAAAGTAAAACTTTAGAAACATTAAAAAGCTATTTGGAAGGGAAACAAAAATAATATAAAAACAGGGAGGGGGACAAAATAGAAGAGACTCATAAATATGGAGAAGAAACTGAGGGTTACAGGAGGGGTTGTGGGAGGGGGGATGAGCTAAATGGGTAAGGAACATTAAGGAATCTACTCCTGAAATCATTGTTGCACTATATGCTAATTTGGATGTAAATTTAAAACAATAAAAAATAAAACAAGTTTAAAAAATGAATAAACATTTTAAAATAAATAAATAATTGTAAAAAAAGCTATTTGGCAAAATGCTTAATCTGGTAAGGATTATAATTTAGTAACTAAACATGATCATTGCCTCAAAGATATTCCCTAATTTCCCCCAAAGACAGCTGAAAAGTGTCTCTTTAGCAAGCCTGTGTGCCTGCACTGTAATTAATATTGTATATAAAATGAAGACATAAAGGGCCACAAAGATGTTATAACAAAGCTACCTAATTATACACACAAAACTAGGATTTGGGAAACAGAATTCTCTGGTAACATAGCCCCACTCATAATAATATAATTTCATTTGCAAAAATTTACTGAAATAGGTACTAGTTACGAAATTCATGTCTTTTTCCATATCAAACATGTTTCATTATGAGAAAAGTCATCCTGTTTCTACAGTTTGTGTACTTAAATTTATAACCTCATCAGTAAATTTCACATTGTGTCACTCAGGGATTTGTTAAAATTTAATAAATGTATTTGCTGCTAAATGTAAGAGTAAAAACTAAACACTGACTGGGATAAGCTTGGTTAGGTATGTGCCAATCAAGGGAGAGGAAATATTAAGGCACTTTAGAGAGTTGAAAATCAGTGAAGGGCTGCCTTTAGGAAGCTGGCAGTGGTGGTGGGGGGTGGGGGGGGGTCCCAGAGGGCACCAGCAGATTTAATCAATTGATTTCCAGATGCATCCTGAAATGAAATGTCACCAATGGTGCTGTTGCAGGAAGGGCACTCTGATTTTCCTCACATACCCATTTCTTGAGGTGGTGAGAAAGCAAAGAGGAATGATCATTGCAAGTCAACAGGAGGTGTTAAAGATAGGCATTGGGGCACCATCTGCAAAGTTGCCACTCTGGGCATAACCACTGACACCTGCGTCCTCCTCTCCTCTCCTCTCCTCTCCTCTCCTCTCCTCTCCTCTCCTCCCCTCCCCTCCCCTCCCCTCCCCTTCCCTTCCCTTCCCTTCCCTTATCCCCTCCCCTTCTTTTCTTTCTGTCTTAACAGCTTTATTGATATATAATTTACATACCGTAAAATTTGCCTAGGTAAGTGTACATTTAGTGGTTTTAGTATATCTACAGAACTGTGCAACCTCACCAAAACTTACTTAAAACATTTTCAGCATCCAAAAAAGAAACCCATTGGTAGTCACTTCCACATCTCCCCATACCTAGGCAAATAGCAATCTGCATTCTGCCTCTATGGCTCTGTTTGTTTTGAACATCTTATATTCATGAAATCATATAATATGTAGTCATTTGTGACTGCCTCCATCCACTGAACATATGTTCTCAAGGTTCACCCATGTTTATCTGCCTCAGAACTTCAATAATCCATTACATGGATATACACCACATTTCATTTATCCATTCATCAGTTGATGGATATTTGGGTTGCTTTGACCTTCTGGCTATTATGATAATGGTGTTATGAAAATTCATGTACAAGGTTTTTGTGTGTACAAATATTTTTATTTATCCTGAATATATTGTAATATTATTGGTCATATGGTAATTCTGTTTGACTTCTTGGAGAACTGTCACAATGTCTTCCACAGTGGCTGCATCATTTTGTACCCCCCACTAGGAATATCTGAAGCCTCCTATTTTTCCATATGCTTGCTTGCCATTAGTACATCCTTTTGGGACAAATTTCTATTCAAGTCCATTTTGAAATTGAGTTGTTTTATCTTTTTTTTTGGAATAAAATATTGGAACATTTAGTTCCATTAGCTATTTAAAAATTTTATTTATTTAAATACATTTTAGTTTACATACACTGTAGTTTTGATTTCAGTATTAGAACCCAGTGATTCATCACCTACATATAACACCAAGTTCCACAATCTAATTTTTTATAACAATTTATTGTCAAATTGGTTTCCATACAACACTGAGTGTTCATCCCAACAGGTGCCCTCCTCAATGCCCATCACCACTTTCCCCTCTCTCCCATTCCCCAACAACCTTCAGTTTGTTTTCAGTATTTAAGAGTCTCTTATGGTTTGCCTCCCTCCCTCTCTGTAATTTTCCCCCATCCCCTCCTCCATGGTCTTCATTAAGTTTCTCAGGATCCACATATGAGTGAACTAATTTTTAAGTAAGGTGTGAGGAAAGGCTGCAATTCATTATTTTGAATTTGCAATTAGATATCCCATTATCTCAGTACCATTTGTTGAAAAGACTATTATATTTCTTTTTGGTATTTTTTTTGGTACTCTTGTCAAAAATCTATTGACCATAAATGTAAGGGTTTATTTCTGTACCCTCAAATATTGTGCTGATCTATTGGTTTATCCTTATGCCACATTGTACTATCATGATCATTGTAGATTTGTAGTAAATTTGAGAAGTGTGGGAAGAGGGAGAAGATGGCAGTGTAGGAGGACGCTGGGCTCACCGCATCCTGCTGATTGCTTAGATTCCACCCACATCTGCCCAATTTACCCCAATAACCAACAGAAGACTAGCAGAATGGACTCTCCGGAGCCAAGCATAGACTAGAGGCCCACGGAAGACGGTAGGAAGGGCGGAGAAGCAGTGTGTGCTACATGGACTGGCAGGAGGGAGCCAAGGCAGTGGAGGGGCAGCCAGCCCACCTGGCAAGGCAGAGCCCCCGAGTCTGGCTTGCAAAAGTGGAGGGGCCAGATCAAATGTGTTCTGACAGCCAGTGGGACTTAATATCTGGAATGTTATAAGTTAACAGCTCTGCTCAGAGAGTGGGAGGGAGAGTTGTTGAGCCACGGAGGACAGAGCTCAGCTTGGTGGGAAACAAAGGTGCTGGGAAGCCCTGTCTCCCTTGCCCATCCCCCGGACAAAATCCCAAAGGGAACCAGTTCCTGTCACGGAACTTGCTGGAACCACACAAACACCCAACACTGTGCTTCTGCGGATCCATCCCTCTGATGGGTCGGCCTCCCTCCTGGTGCCACAGGGCCCCTCCGGAAACAGACCACCGAAGGCAAAGCAAGCTGAGCCTGCTCCTCCTGCCCCTGTGCACCTTGCGGATCCACCCCAGCTAATACACCAGATCCCATCGAAGCAGTGCCACAAGACTAGCAGTGTGCAAGTAGCACAAACAGAGGCCACACCACTCCACAGTGAGTCCTGCCCCCTGGGAGAGGGGAAGATAAGATACACACCAGTCTGACTGTGGCCCCAGAGGTGGACTGGAGGCAGACATCAGGTCTGACTGATGCCCCGCCCACCAATGCAAGTTACTCCAGACAGCACAGAGGAAGAGCCCTGCAATTCCCCGCCAATCCAGGGACTAACCAAAATGATGAAACGGAGGAATTCTCCTCGAAACAAACTCCAAGAAGCAGCGACAGTTAACAAACTGATCAAAAACGATTTAAGCAATATAATAGAAAATGAATTTAATATAATAGTCATAAAATTAATCGCTGGCCTTGAAAAAAGTATAGAGGACAGCAGAGAATCTATTACTACAGAGATCAAGGGACTAAGAAACAGTCAGGAGGAGCTAAAAATGCCATAAATGAGCTGCAAAATAAAATGGGGGTGACCACAGCTCGGATTGAAGAGGCAGAGGAGAAAATAGGTGAATTAGAAGATAAAATTATGGAAAAGAAGAAGCTGAAAAAGAGAGATTGAAAAATCCAGGAATATGAAGGGAGACTTAGAGAACCAAGTGACATAATTAAACAAAATAATGTACTCATTATTGGGATTCCAAAGGAGGAAGAGAGAGGGAAAGGTGCTGAAGGGGTACTTGAAGAAATCATAGCTGAGAACTTCCCTGAACTGGGGAAGGAAAAAGACATTGAAATCCAACAGGCACAGAGAACTCCCTTCAGACGTAACTTGAATCAATCTTCTGCACGACATATCATAGTGAAACTGGCAAAATACAAGGATAAAAACAGAATTCTGAAAGCAGCTAGGGATAAACATGCTTTAACATATAAAGGGAAACTGATAAGACTCGTGACAGATCTGTCTACTGAAACTTGGCAGGCCAGAAAGGAATGGCAGGAGATCTTCAATGTGATGAACAGAAAAAAAAAATGCAGCTGAGAATCATTTATCCAGCAAGTCTGTCATTTAGAATAGAAGCAGAGATAAAGGTCTTCCCAAACAAACAAAAACTGAAGGAATTCATCACCACTAAACCTGCCCTACAGGAGATCCTAAGGGGGATACTGTGTGACAAAGTACCAGAGATATCACTACAAGCATGAAACCTACAGACATCACAATGACTCTAAACCCATATCTTTCTATAATAACACTGAATGTAAATGGACTAAATGTGCCAACCAAAAGACACAGGGTATCAGAATGGATAAAAAAACAAGACCCATCTATTTGCTGTCTACAAGAGACTCATTTTACATGTAAAAACACCTTCAGATTGAAAGTGAGGGGATGGAGAACTATCTATCATGCTACTGGAAGTCAAAGGAAAGCTGGAGTAGCCATACTTATATCAGACAAACTAGACTTCAAATTAAAGGTTGTAACAAGAGATGAAGAAGGGCATTATATAATAATCACAGGGTCTATCCATCAGAAAGAGCTAACAATTATAAATGTCTTTGTGCCGAATTCGGGAGTCCCCAAATATATAAACAATTACTCACAAACATAAGCAACCTTATTGATAAGGTTGTGTTAATTGCAGGGGACTTTAATACTCCACTTACAACATTGGATAGATCATCTAGACACAGGATCAATAAAGAAACAAGGGCTCTGAATGATACACTGGATCAGATGGACTTGATAGATATATTTAGAACTCTGCATCCCAAAGCAACAGAATATACTTTCTTCTCGAGTGCACATGGAACCTTCTCCAAGATAGATCACATACTGGGTCACAAAACAGCCCTTCATAAGTATACAATAATTGAGATCATACCATGCATACTTTCAGACCACAATGCGATGAAGCTTGAAATCAACCACAAGAAAAAGTCTGGAAAACCTCCAAAAGCATGGAGGTTAAAGAACACCCTACTAAAGAATGAATGGGTCAACCAGGCAACTAGAGAAGAAATTAAGAAATATATGGAAACAAATGAAAAAGAAAATACAACAATCCAAACACTTTGGGATGCAGCAAAGGCAGTCCTGAGAGGAAAATACATTGCAATCCAGGCCTATCTCAAGAAACAAGAAAAATCCCAAATACAAATCTAACAGCAAACCTAAAGGAAATAGAAGCAGAACAGCAAAGACACCTCAAATCCAGCAGAAGAAGAGAAATAATAAAGATCAGAGCAGAAATAAACAATATAGAATCTAAAAAAAACTGTAGAGCAGATCAATGAAACCGAGTTTTTTGTTTTTTTTTTTTTTTAAATAAAGAAAATTGACAAACCTGTAGCCAGGCTTCTCAAAAAGAAAAGGGAGATGACCCAAATAGATAAAATCATGAATGAAAATGGAATTATTACAACCAATCCCTCAGAAATACATGCAATTACCAGGGAATACTATGAAAAATTGTATGCTAACAAACCGGACAACCTGGAAGAAATGGACAAACTCCTAAACACCCACACACTTCCAAAACTCAAACAGAAAGAAATAGAAAGCTTGAACAGACCCATAACCAGTGAAGAAATTGAATCAGTTATCAAAAATCTCCCAACAAATAACAGTCCAAGACCAGATGGCTTCCCGGGGGAATGCTACCAGACATTTAAAGCAGGGATAATACCTAGCCTTCCCAAGCTATTCCAAAAAATAGAAAGGGAAGGAAAGCTTCCAGACTCATTCTATGAAGCCAGTATTACTTTGATTCTCAAACCAGACAGAGACCTAGGAAAAAAAGAGAACTACAGGCCAATATCCCTATGAATATGGATGCAAAAATTCTCAATAAGATGCTACCAAATCGAATTCAACAGCATATAAAGAATTATTCACCATGATCAAGTTGATTTCATTCCTAGGCTGCAGGGCTGGTTCAACATTCGCAAATCAATCAGTGTGATACATCACATTAGTAAAAGAAAAGATAAGAACCATATGATCCTGTCAATCAATGCAGAAAAAGCATTTGACAAAATTCAACATCCTTTCTTAATAAAAACCCTCGAGAAAGTCGGGATAGAAGGAACATACTTAAACACCATAAAAGCCATTTATGAAAAGCCCACAGCTAATATCATCCTTAATGGGGAAAAACTGAGGGCTTTCTCCCTGAGATCAGGAACATGACAGGGATGTCCACTCTCACCGCTGTTGCTTAACACAGTGTTGGAAATTCTAGCATCAGCAATCAGACAACAAAAGGAAATCAAAGGCATCAAAATTGACAAAGATGAAGTCAAGCTTTCGCTTTTTGCAGACGAAATGATATTATACATGGAAAACCCGATGGACTCCACCAAAAGTCTGCTAGAACTGATATATGAATTCAGCAAAATCGCAGGATACAAAATCAATGTACAAAAATCAGGTGCATCTTAAACACTAATAATGAAGCAACAGAAAGACAAATAAAGAAACTGATCCCATTCACAATTGCACCAAGAAGCATAAAATACCTAGGAATAAACCTAACCAAAGATGTGAAAGATCGGTTTGCTGAAAACTATAGAAAGCTTATGAAGGAAATTGAAGAAGATATAAAGAAATGGAAAAACATTCCCCGCTCATGGATTAGAAGAATAAAAATTATTAAAATGTCAATACTACTGAAAGCTATCTACTCATTCAATGTAATCTCAATCAAAATTGCAGCACCATACTTCTCGAAGCTAGAACAAGCAACCCTAAAATTTGTATGGAACCACAAAAGGCCCCGAATAGCCAAAGTAATTTTGAAGAAGAAGACCAAAGCAGGAGGCATCACAATCTCAGACTTTAGCCTCTACTACAAAGCTGTCATCATCAAGACAGCATGGTATTGGCACAAAAACAGACACATAGACCAATGGAATAGAATGGCAACCCCAGAACTAGAACCACAAAAGTATGGCCAACTTATCTTTGACAAAGCAGGAAAGAATATCCAATGGAAAAAAGGCAGTCTCTTTAACAAATGGTGCCGGGAGAATTGGACAGCAACATGCAGAAGGATGAAACTAGACCACTTTCTTACACCATTCACAAAAACACACTCAAAATGTATAAAGGACCTGAATGTGAGACAGGAAACCATCAAAACCCTAGAGGAGAAAGCAGGAATAACCTCTCTGACCTCAGCAGCAGCAATTTCTTACTTGACACATCCCCAAAGGCAAGGGAATTAAAAGCAAAAATGAACTATTGGGACCTCATGAAGATAAAAAGCTTCTGCACAGCAAAGGAAACAACCAACAAAACTAAAAGGCAACCAATGGAATGGGAAAAGATATTTGCAAATGACATATTGGACAAAGGGCTAGTATCCAAAATCTATAAAGAGCTCAGCAAACTCCACACCTGAAAAACAAATAACCCAGTGAAGAAATGGGCAGAAAACATGAATAGACACTTCTCTAAAGAAGACATCCAGATGGCCAACAGGCACATGAAAAGATGCTGAACATCACTCCTCATCAGGGAAATACAAATCAGAACCACACTCAGATATCACCTCACGCCAGTCAGAGTGGCTAAAATGAACAAAACAGGAGACTATAGATGTTGGCGAGGATGTGGAGAAACGGGAACCCTCTTGTACTGTTGGTGAGAATGCAAACTGGTGCAGGCTCTCTGGAAAACAGTATGGGGGTTTCTCAAAAAAATAAAAATGGACCTACCCTATGACCCAGCAGTAGCACTGCTAGGAATTTACCCAATGGATACAGGAGTACTGATGCATAGGGGCACTTGTACTCCAGTGTTTATAGCAGTACTCTCAACAATAGCTAAATTATGGAAAGAGCCTAAATGTCCATCACCTCGTGAATGGATAATAAAATTGTGGTTTATATACACAATGGAATACTACGTGGCAATGAGAAAGAATGAAATATGTCCTTTTGTAGCAACATGGATGGAACTTGAGAGTGCTAATTGAAATAAGTCATACAGAGAAGGACAGATTCCATACGTTTTCACTCCTGTGTGGATTCTGAGAAACTTAACAGAAGACCATGGGGGAGGGGAAGAAGGAAAAATGGGTAGAGAGGCAAGGAGCCAAAACATAAGAGACTCCTAAAAACTGAGAACAAACTGAGGGTTTATAGGGGGTGGGGGGAGGAGTGGGTGGTTGATGGGTATTGAGGAGGGCACCTTTTGGGATGAGCACTGGGTGTTGTATGGAAACCAATTTGACAATAAATTTCATAATAAAAAAAGAAAAAAAAAGAAATTGAGAAGTGTGTGTCCTCTTTGTGGTCTTTTTCAAATTTTTTTTTTTTCTTATTCTGTGTCCCTTACAGTTGCATATGACTGTTAGGATAAGTTTATCAATTTCTGGTAAAAAAAAAAAAAGTCAGCTGGGATTTTGATAGGGACTAAGCTCAGGTCTATAGGTTAATTCAGGGAGTTTTGCCATCTAAACAACATTAAACACTCTGATATATAAATATGGGATGTCTTTTCATTTATTTGGATCTTCTTTATTTTTTTTTCAATAGTGTTTTGTAGTTTTCAACATTAAAACCTTGCACTTCTTTTTACTTGACTTACTCCTAAGTATTTTACTCTTTTTGGTGCAGTGGCAAATAAAACTATATTGTTAATAAAATTTTTGGATTATTCATTGCTAATATATAGAAATAAAATTGATTTTGGCATATTGACCTGTATCATGCAAATTTCCTTACTTTGTTTATTGGTCTTGTGAAAATTTTAGTGGCATTCCTTAGAATTTTCTATATATTAGATGATGTCATATTTAAGTAGAGATAATTTTACTTCTTTACGATCTGGGTGGCCTTTATTTACTTTTTACGCCAACATCATCAACTCTCAGTGTACACTGGAAACTGCCGGAAAACCTCTTCTGCTGGTAGGAATATCCTACCAGCACCCCCTACTAAAAGGCTTAACGTTGATGTATATCACTGTGGAGGAGAAATGCTTAATGAACCTCCACTCTTGATCACACAATATATATTTAAGGGTGAAATCAGAGCTGAAAGGCAATAAATTGGTAACTGACACACCACCACAGGTAAAATTTCCTCAAGGTGGTGGGGTAGTAAAAAGAATGTTAATATTTGAAGAACAGATACAGTCATCTTATGTGTTAAAATTTTTAATTTTCACAACTTTGAAAAGAGAAGCATATGTACTCCCATTTTATGCTCACAGAAATATAATTATTCTTCAAAAGACATACACCTCTAGTAGGGGTCACATCTCTTATCACCTCGGGCCTCACTGGGTTCTAAGTGTGTGCTTTTGCCATCGTATCACTCTGTCTTTAGTCAATATTTGTTACAAAGACTAAATAGTTTTGGAGAGTTCCAATCTAGTAGAGGAAAGAGGTAGAAATGCCTCCCCCAAATATGATGGCAAAAGGATGAGAACATCCAATGTTTCAATGTCAATACCAAGCAAGAAATCCAGTGACCAATGTAACAAATAAAAACAATTCATTGACTGTGCTGAGAGTCATTGTGTTTTACTGTTAGAACTGGTAGAGTATAACTTAGATGGTTTTCTGTGTGTCATACTGAATTTCTCATTTTGGACCAAATTTATTAGAGCTACTAACAAAAATAGATGGAAAGCTCTACCCTGTTTTATGCTACAGTGAGAAATATAAAAGTATGATATCACATAAAATAGTGGATGCTCAACCTAATGGAAAAGTATAACCTGCTCAAACAGATACATAACTACACGGGACTCTCTCCTTTGAATTTTCCAATTCATAGTGCCGTCGCAATCGCACAAAGCCTCCCTCTTCTGCATCTGTCTTCTGGGGGAGAATTTCAGAGATGTAGCGCTAACACTGTCAGTGTCATGTGTCACATTTCAGTGGGTCAGATCTGAAATAACATCTCTACCCCCTTACAGATTGCTTTTCCCTCAGCAAATTAACAGTTTCATCCATATGACAAATATTCCCTGAGTTGGTAACATGTAATGCATTGGGAAAACACTGGGGGACTCTAAATTGAATCAGAAACCCTGAGCCCAAGGGCATAAATTAAAATCTCCTACAAAGTAGGCAAATGGTAAATGGTTTATGCAAGCCTAAGGAAGGAAAGATTTGATCATGTGGATACTTCTATTTGGTCACTTCCAAAGAGAAATGTAAGCTCAGGACTAAAAATCATGCAGCTATAGAAGAGGTATTGTAATGCATGTCCTGTGCTGTTGCCAAGAAGCTGAAAGAAGCTAGTCAGATTAACGAACCTAATGCATGGTTGCGGAATGGCAAATATCTATTTCTTTCTTTTCCTCTTCTATAACCCACAAGTGGAAAATCTCAGAACTGTCCAACTTTATTTGAAATTTTAAACACAGCCACCTCAGCTCTCCCAGGGTCACTGTCCTCAGGAAGTCACAGTCCAGTGCATCAGGAGCTGTGACAGCTGCCTGGGTGCCTGAGGCAGGGTGCTAACAGACTCACTGAGAGGACCCCAACCCTGGGCAAACAAAGGACCAGGCTGAGTCATAACTTATATTTCCAAATGTAGGTGCCAATAACTATTCTTAAATGGGCATTACAAAAAATGATTAAAACAATTTGAGGAAATTCTTAATCACATGTATGTTCTTAATCACAAATATAAGTAGCACTAAGGTAATATTAAATAATATCTCATGATTGTATTTTCATACAAAGACAGGATACACTAATTGTGTGCTCCCTAAAGGCCTAGGACCTTATTAGCATGTCTCAGATAGATTATCGCATCTAATTTAATCTTTACGAGTGAGTGAGGTATCGTTTCCTTTTTTCTGATTGACAGAGGGAAATTGTAGGTACTGAGTCCCTTAGTGGCAGGTTATAAGCTTTTAAGGGGCAAAGTTGAGTCTAAAACCAGCTCTTACTGATTACAGAGACTGTCTCCTCTGCTTTTGCTGCTGATCTCTGTCAACCACATTATATTTTCTGACTGGAGCCTGACAGGCATCTGTGTGTCCTTCATAATTCAGACACAACCCAATTAAGGATCCTTTACCATAATTAGGCCAAATATATCATCTTTACATACTAATCAGCCTCTAGGTTGTTGTACCTGCTCCTTGAATACCATCTGTAGCCTTAGCAGGGGACCTCTGTGTGGGGTTGTAAGGGGGTGAGCCTAGGACAGAGCATGGCCCCAGGGGAACTCTTTCTGTGACTTCCTGGGCCTTCCTACAACCCAGTCAGTTTCTCAGTGCTCCATAATAACACCAGCCCTCCCACCTCACAAGGCCTTGGGAGGATGTGCTCAGCACTCAGACTTTGTAAACAGAAAACTGCTTAGACCAAGGGCTCCTCAGGGGAAGCAACAAGGACCATTTGAGCTTGACTACATAAACACAGTCTTAGCACACAGTAGGTGCTTAATAAGGTCTATAATTAAATAGAACAAAAGTGTTAAAAATTAGGGATCTTTTTAAATTAACACACAGTAAAATACGCTTTTATTGCCATAAATTTTGTGAAATTTAACACATGTATAGGTTTGTATAAACATGATAATCAGGATGCAGAACAGTTCCAGCACCCCAGAAAACTCTCTTTGAAGTCACATGGTCTTCCTGTCTATAACCACTGGTCTGTTCTCTGTCACTACAGTTTTGTCTCTTTAAGGATGTCATATAAATAAAATTATACAATGTGTAACCTTTTAGAAATGGCTTCTTTCCTTTATCATGATGTCTCTAAGAATTAAGTTATTTTGTGTATTAATAGACTATTGCTTGGTATTGCTGTGTAGTCCATTATATGATATGCTACTATTCTGTCAGCCAGTAACCAGCTAGAGGGCATTTAGGTTGTTTTCAGTTGTTTTTTATAAGCAGAGCTACCATAAACATTTGTATACAGATATTTGTGCCAATTGTTAGATAACTATTAGTTCACTTGGGTAGATGACTAGGAGTTTGAATATTGGATCATATGAAAAGTATATGTTTAACTTCATGAAAACTGACAAACTGTCTTCCAGAGTGGCTGTACCATATTATATTTCCACTGGCAATCTATCAGTAATTTAGTTGCTGCACATCCTCACCAGCACTTGACAGCATCAGAATTTTTTAATCCATTCTGATAGGTGTGTGGATGTAATTTATTGTGGTTTCAATTTGCATTTCTGTAATGGGCAATGATGTTGATTGAACATCTTGTCATTTACTTATTTGCCATATCTATTTACTCTTTGATAAGGTGTCAAAAGTCCAGCTCTGTTGCCTACTTTTTATTTGGGTCATTTTCTTATTCCTGAGTTTTGAGAGTTCTTTACATATTCTGGATACAAGCCCTTTGTTGTACATATGACTAGCAAATATTTTCTCCTAATCTATTGTCTATCTTTTCATGCTCTTAACTATGTATTTTGCAAAACAAAAGTTGTTTTTTTTATTTTGATGAATTACAGTTTATTATTTTTTTTATTTTATGAACTGTGCTTTAGGTGTTTCTTGACCACAGGTTAAGACGATTAACCCCATATTTCTTCTAAAATTAAAATTCTAGTTTTAAGTTTGTTAAAGTTGTATAAGGGCAAAATCAAGCTTTCTGTATTTTTGCATATGAATATCCAATTGATCAAAAATTACTTGTTGAAAAACACTATATTTTCTCCACTCTGTTTCTGTATTCTTGTCAAGAAATAATTTATTGGGTCTACATAGACTTTTTGATATATTTCTTTGATTTATTTTTATCTACTTGGAAATAGCACACTGACTACATTACTATAGCTTTAGATTAGGTCTGAGCACCAGGTAATGTGATTCCTCCAACTTTCCTCTTTTTCTTTTTTTCAAAATGATATTGTCTATTCTAGTCTTTGACTTTTCACATTTTTTTAAATCAGCTTGTCTATATCTTTAAAAAGTTCTGCTAGGATTTTGTTTGGGATTACACTTAATCTATAAATCATTTTGGGGGGAACTGACATATTTATATTGTTGAGCATAACCCATAAACATGGTATAACTATTTATTTAGGTCTAAACAAGTACTTTATATATTCTCTCCTTTAATTTGTTAGGTTTGTTACACATATCAATTTTATTGCTTTTTTCTAAGAATAAATTTTTGGATTTATTATTTTTTCAGTTTTCAATTTTATTGATTTCTGTTTTTGGTTACTGATTTCTTTTTTCTGCTGGATTTATTTTTTGTTTTAATTTTTCTAATTTATTGAAGTGACAAGTTAAATTTTTCATATGAGAATTTTTTATTGAGGTTTAATTGACATATAACATTATGTTAGTTTCACAATAATTTGATAGTTGTACATACTGCTAAATGATCACACTAAGTCTACTTATCACCAGCCAATTTACATAGTTAAAAAAATATGTTTACTTGTGATGAGAACTTTTAAGATCTAAGCAATTTTCAAATATGCAATACAGTATTATGAATTATAGTCACCCTGATGTATATTATATCCCCATGACTTATTTATTTTATAACTGGAAGGTTGTACTTTTTGACCCCTTCACCCATTTTACTCATTCCCCCACCCTGCCTCTGGCACCCACCAAACTGTTCTCTGTATCCATGAGCTTGTTGTGTTTTTGTTTTTGTTTTTGTTGTCATTTTTAGATTTTATATATAGGTTGGATCAAATAGTATTTGTCTTTCTTTGTTTGACATATTTCACTTCCTATAATGCCCTCAAAATCCGTCTATGTTAGACCCACAGAAGTATGGCCAACTAAACTTTGACAAAGCAGGAAAGAATATCCAATGAAAAGAAGACATTCTCTTTAACAAATGTGCTGGGAGAACTGGACAGCAACATGCAGAAGGATGAAAATAGACCACTTTCTTACACCATTCACAAAAACAAACTCAAAATGGATAAAGGACCTGAATGTGAGGCAGAAAACCATCAAAACCCTAGAAGAGAAAGCCGCAGCAACACCTTACTTGACACATCTCCACAGGCAAGGGAATTAAAAGCAAAAATGAACTATTGGGACCTCATGAAGATAAGAAGCTTCTGCACTGCAAAGGAAACAATCAACAAAACTAAAAGGCAACCAACGGAATGAGAAAAGATATTTGCAAATGACATATCAGACAAAGGGCTAGTATCCAAAATCTATAAAGAGCTCACCAAACTCCACACCTGAAAAACAAATAACCCAGTGAAGAAATGGGCAGAAAACACAAATAGACACTTCTCTAAAGAAGACATCTGGATGGCCAACAGGCACATGAAAAGATGCTCAACGTCACTCTTCATCAGGGAAATACAAATCAAAACCACACTCAGATATCACCTCACGCCAGTCAGAGTGGCCAAAATGAACAAATCAGGAGACTATAGATGCTGGCAAGGATGTGGAGAAATGAGAACCCTCTTGCACTGCTGGTGGGAATGCAAACTGGTGCAGCCACTCTGGAAAACAGTGTGGAGGTTCCTCAAAAAATTAAAAATAGATCTACCCTATGACCCAGCAATAGCACTGCTAGGAATTTACCCAAGGGATACAGGAGTGCTGACGCATAGGGACACTTGTACCCCAATGTTTATAGCAGCACTTTCAACAATAGCCAAATTATGGAAAGAGCCTAAATGTCCATCAACTGAAGAATGGATAAAGTAATTGTGGTTTATATACACAATGGAATACTAGTTGGCAATGAGAAAGAATGAAATATGGCCTTTTGTAACAATGTGGATGGAACTGGAGAGTGTTATGCTAAGTGAAATAAGTCATACAGAGAAAGAGAGATACCATATGTTTTCACTCTTATGTGGATCCTGAGAAACTTAACAGAAGACCATGGGGGAGGGGAAGGAAAAAAAAGTTAGAGAGGGATGGAGCCAAACTGTAATAGGCTCTTAAAAACTGAGAACAAACTGAGGGTTGATGGGGGGTGGGAGGGAGGGAAATGTGGGTGATGGGTATTGAAGAGGGCACCTTTTGGGATGAGCACTGGGTGTTGTATGGAAACCAATTTGACAATAAACTTCATATATTGAATAAATAAATAAATAAATAAATAAATAAATAAACATTTAAAAAATTAAAAAAAAAACAACTGAGAACAATCTGAGTGTTGATGGGGGGGGTGGGAGGGTGGGGAGGGTGGGTGATGGGTATTGAGGAGGACACCTGTTGGGATTAGCAGTGGGTGTTGTATGGAGACCAATTCGACAATAAATTTCATATT